>NW_008626343.1:7677-29710 GCF_000691845.1 Merops nubicus
TACACTACTCCACAAATTCAGTTACTTATAGTCTATTAATCATAAGGAGGAGAACAAGTTTAGTTAGAGACACTGTCTCATAGCAGAGGCCCCAGACTCTTTGGACCATGGACCATTGTTTCAGAGCATAATATAGCTTCACCACCAACTATTTTAAATTACAAATCCAAATCAATCTACTGAGGAAGGATAAAAATATCTTCTTTATGGCTCAGTGTAGGAAACTCCTGCTCATAGTTACTTGCTACCAGCTTTCCTTTGCCTTTCACACAAGACAGGGATAAAATGCTAATTTCTGATGATGCTGAGGACAGAAAGCTTCAACTAAGGAGACAGTAGAGGGGGAAAGATGAGCCATTGAGATCAGATTGTACAAGAAACAACGGGAGAAAGGAAGGTGGTTCTCATTCAGTATCTGAGATGAGGGAGAATCTTGAGCACCTTAGTTCCCAGAGGCCAAGACCAGTATGGAAAAACCTGCCAAGCCCAGTGAACATCTTACTAGGTGCAGTGAAGCACTGCCCTAGAAGTAGAAAAACTCATTAACAACCACAGTGCCAGGTAAAATCACTGGCTGGACTAAGGAATTTCAGAAGGTTACTATGCAACTAGTAGGCCAGGCATCTGTCATCTCTCCAGATATTCTAATTCTGAGCTGCAGATTATTTCATTGCTTTTGGAGATCTGAAGCCACATGAGAAAATAATATAGCAAAAGAGAAACTCCTTATTTCATTTTGCCAAAAAGACAACATCCAACACTTGCAGTTATGAAATTGCCTTTATCTTCAACAGTATCTCAGAATTCAGCTCTCTTAATAAAACAATTCTTTTCCTACCATTAAGCAATATTTTTCAAACATCCTCATTTCATTAAAGATGCAATAAGTTTTCATATGAATCACATTTCATTGATAAAAATAGCTTGTCTTTAAGATAGGAGGAAGAAGTGCTGATCAGTTAATCATCTATCAGCTAGACTTCCTCAACCACCTTTCAGCATGACAAAAAAAAAATTTGAAATTATACATGCCTATAAGTCTTTAAAGTTAATAAAAATTAATTCTCCCTGTATTGGCAATGTAATCAAGTTCCCAATAACTTCTATTGAAACTAAACATCCTGATTTTGTCAGTATTTTCTTTTGGACTGAAAAGGAATACAAAACAGACTACACAGAAAGTTTAGTAAACAATTAGGGTTTCTGATTTCTCTTATTTCATTTACCAAAATGGCTGGGTACAAAGGAATTATGCTGTTTTAGAAAAACTTAGTTACAACTATGATTTTTTTTTTTTTTTTTTTTTTTTTTTTTTTTTTTTTTTTTTTTTTTTTTTTTCAGTTTTTTGACTATAACTGAACATGCTTGTCAAGCAAGTCAGCAGAACTAACCTCATAAACCTGAAGGGACCTTTTGTCAGATTACAAAGAGTACAAAAATTATAGAGTGAGCATATAAGTATGAGAAATCATAATAAATTAACTGAAGAAATAAAAAAAAAGAAATTATTCCATTGACATGAATGGAGGTAGGATTTAATCTACAAATTCCACCATATTTGTGAAATATCTCAACCTTTTAGACTGAAGATTCAGCTCTCATTTATGTCCAAAAGCTTTCTGCTAGCCATTGCTACTTTAAAGAACATATGGCATTTCTCACATTTTGTCCTCACTAATTCATCGATGACTGGGCTGTTTCAGAACTCGTGCCTCCTTTTCGTACTCTCACAAAGAAACAACATCTACTTTGGGCAATGATAATCACAATTTGCTTTTGGATACCTCCACCATGGCTCTTTCTATGCATAACTCAGAAAATATGGACAGTAAAACAACAGTAAAATGTTCAGAAAAGAAATTAAATGCAATGTTACAAATATTAGTATTTAACTTCTTGCCTTATTCCAGTACAATTATCTGAACATTAGCAAAAAGCAAATCTACAGTTCTTTAAACAGTATTTTGCTTAATGTCGTATGCAATTACTGATCCTCTATTAAACATGTCAGTGTTAAGAGATGTGGGGTCATGTGAGTCTTAATGCATATCATTCTCTGGGAATAAAATAGAAAGTAACCAACTGTAGTGGCAATGCAGAGAATATATTTATGAGGAAAACCAGCATTTTTTCAGATTCATCATCTAAATAGCTATAGAAATATATGGCACATAAAAATATATGACAAGAGTCACGAGTTTTATTCTAAGCAGTTTATACTTGGAGAATTTCCCTGGATGTTCAGAACGCTCAGAAAAAAATTACATTCAGAATTTCAAGGTCAAGCTTAGAGAGCCCACACTGCAGTCCAGGCACAAAAAGTTGAGACGAGCACTGTGCATCAGCTGTCAGACAGATTGTATGCAGCCCTGTGTAAGTACTCAAGAGAGATAACAAACTTCTGTCACCTTGATAAAAAGTCATGTACTGTTCCAGGTGAAACCTGCTATGGATTTCACCTTCCAAATATAAACCAGGTAACTACACTTCCTCCTTTTTGTACTAGCCAGCAGAACGGCTCAAATGTAGTGATGGCAGGGATAGTAACATGTTAAAGTGACAAATGAAGACCTGGTAGAAGAGCAAATATGATCTCTAGACACTAAGTAACTCTAATCAAATTATCCACTGAGCCAAGGTGCCTGTGAAAAATACTACATGCTGCACCACGAAGCAAAGGCAGAGTATCCCACAAACCTTACAGTCATTTCAACCTCAGGCTATGTTTTAAAAACAGAAAGGTCAGTTGCTCATCTGGCTCCAAGCTGAAATCAATGGAGCAACCCTGACTGACACCAGCAGAGGATTCTGCTAATGAAGACAGGGAAGTTTTCTGATTTACTTTTACCTGGGGAGCTGCCCTAAAAACTAGTCTTTTACAATTTAACGGCAATGGATATGCATATTCTGGTACTACCACGTAACATTAAACTGATGGCATCACTCTCCCAGCTGACCACTCAAACCCTGCTGGAGGACACCATAACAATGCAGCACATTTCAGACTGCAGGGCTGAACACACTGTTACTTTGCAGTTGCTGCCATTAAAATATTATGCCTGAAATTAATGCATTACACCTTTCAGACTAATGTTCTCTAAATCAGACTGAATTTATCCAGGGGTATTTTTAGGCAAAAATACATCCTCACAAGCAATGTAATGATCAGCACTTTTCCCCCAGATGCTCTAACATGGAATAAAGCCCATGCAGTAATTAATATTTATGAAGTGAATGAGTTCCTGTTAAACCCTAAATCACAAATATATGGGATTTGTACTATAAAAACACAAACCTAAACCAATATACTAAAAAGACATTTTCATGCATATTAATTTTGAACTTCGGTCAAATTGTTATATATTGTTTTAGTAAACTCAAAATTAATAATAATGTAGGTCTACAAACTTGTTTATTGATCAGTGTGATTACTAGATTAGTCATATACAGAGGAAGTTTCATTTTAGTACATTAGGACACCTCTGAAACTTGATCAGCAGAAACTTGATCTTATGTCCTTCAGTTGCCAACACTACCTTATTTCCATTCTCCCATGAGTGCTTTCCCCTGTTGGAACTGAGAGAAAGCATTATGCACAGAAGGAAGCTCTTTGCAAGATGAAATTATACCTTATTTAACTTATGTCCTAGGAAGAGATTGTTTTACCCATTATTAAAAATAGGAGTAACTGTTCCTGGAACATACATTCTGTATATATCAAGCAGTTAAGAAGAGTAAATAGGACTTTTTCTGTACATTGCTCTTTATCATCACATCTCAAACTGCTTTGTAAAGATTGCAGTTCTACATATAAACCATTAATAAAAAATTAAAGTATTACAAATATTCATATGGTGACTGATGCTAAACATGTTTCAGCAACCGAAAGAAGCTATGTGATTTAGCAACATGAGACATTCACCAAGGTGAAGCCATTCTTGATAGATCTATTAGCTTTCTATGATGGCATGACTGGCTGGGTAGATGAAGGGAGAGCAGTGAATGCCATCCACCTCGACTTCAACAAGGCTTTTGACACTCTCCCATAAGATCCTCAGATGGAAGCTCAGGAAGTGTGGGTTAGATGAGTGGACACTGAGGTGGATAGGGAGCTGGCTGAATGACAGCTCAGAGGGCTGTGATCAAAGGAAAGCCAGAGAGACCTGGGGCTGTTTAGCCTGGAGAAGACTGGGGGGGAGGGGGAAAGGGCAGGGGTCTAATATCTGAAGAATGGGGCCAGTCTTTGCTCAGTGGTACCCAGCAACAGCAGGCACAAACTGGAACATATGAAGTTCCTTCTGACCATGAGGAAAAAACCTTCCTGTGAGGGTGCGAGTGCACTGGGACAGGCTGTCCAGAAAGGTTGTGGAGTCTCCTCCTCTGAAGGTATTCAAAACTCACCTGAACACAATCCGTGCAACCTGCCCTAGATGAACCTGCTTCAGTAGGCGGAGTGGACCAGATGATCTCCAGAGGTCCCTTCTAGCCACTGCTATTCTGTGATTTAAGAGCTTCTATATGAATTGAGAAAATTAATTTCAGACACTGAAGCCTGAGAAAGTTTGCTTTCATAAGGGCATAAAAAAAAATCACGAGAACCGTGAACTAATTCAAGCTAAATATAGTAATGCCTCCTCAAACCATTATTAATGTTTTATTAGCATTTGTTACTTCCTCCCCCTTTCCAGATGGCACAGTGCAGAAGATCCTGCACAATGCCATCAACATCTCTGTTGAAATGCAGGCGGAAGGCTACAAATTATGTCACGACTGCCAGCACTGTGAAGGTGCATATTTGTTTCTTTGATACAGTACCAAAAAGAAGAGAACTTTCTCCCTGTTTTTTATCTTGATACTTAAGAAGCTGTCCTAACTCTGTTCAAGATAGGAGAACATGAATGAGAGGATGAAACATGTATTTTACACCTCCTCTTCTTGCAAGCAGAGACTGCTGGTAGAAGTGCCGGACTGACAGCTCAAAGGACCATTGTCCTCCATTCACCTAGAGCTTGGCTCAACACGACTACAGCCAGAAGTAGAAAGAGAATCAGCAGCAGTGCATGCTTAGGTGCACAGATGCTGGAAACACAAGCTAGATGATAGCATGTTGCCCCTAATGAATTCCAGCATCTCTTCTAAGGCTACCTGCAACAACTCCAGGCACAATAAAGGAACATAGTCCATTTTATATGCCTAATCAACTTGCCATCGTGTGTCAGCACATTTTGTTCACCAATACCGAAGGCATTCTACTAGACAATATTATCAGTCTAATCATCTAAGTTGTTTAATATCCATTCTCTCTCTTCCTACTAAAAATATAAGCCTATTTGACTTCACATCTAGCCCATCTTTTGAGAACCAAGAAAAATAGAGCCACATGACAAAGTTGCAGGTAAAGTAGAATTTTAACCTGAGCAAAGAATACATCAACAAGCTACAAGTAAATAATTTATCTCTGGGCCTGAGGCATTACCTTTTATTCAAAGAGGTATAATTGATAAAGAATGCTAGTGGAGTCATTTACAAAATGTTAACTGTGCCATAGCAGCACATCCTGTTACAAAGCAAGCTAATTATTTTACATACCAGAACCTCAAAAGTAAATAGATGAATGCTCTGAATCTTAAATGAAATTACCAGATTAATGGGCAGATGAATGATATTGGAGGCAATGTAATGCCTCAAAATGTTCAGGCCAAAAAAAAAAAATGTAACGCCCAGATTTATTAAAACCGCATCTTTATTTACTTGTATTTTCTGCATTAACTAAAACCTTCACTGCTGCACTGGGGAACATCACTAGGATCCCATTTAATATCTTCATTAATGATCTGGATGATGGGACAGAACACACCCTCGGCAAGTTTGCAAATGACACAAAACTGGGAGGAGTGGCTGATATGTCAGAGGCTTGTGCTGCCATCCAGAGGGACCTTGAGATGCTGGTGAAATAGGCTGACAGGAACCTCGTGCAGTTTAACAAGTACAAAGTCCTACACCTGAAGAGGAACAAACCCATACACTATTATGGTCTGGGGGCCACCAATATGGAAAGCAGCTTGGTAGAAGAGGACCTTGGAGTTCTGGTGAACACCAAGTTGAACATGAGCCTTGCTGCAAAGGTGGTTAATGGTATCCTGGGCTGCATTAGGCAAAGTGTTGCCAGCTGGCTGAGGGAGGTGAACCTTCCCCTCTACTCGGCACTGGTGAGGTCACCCTTGGTGTGCTGTGTCCAGTACCGGCTTCCCCAGTACAAGAGAAACACAGAGCTACTGGAGAAAGTCCAGTGAAGTGCCACAAAAATGGTGGAGGTGCTGGTGCATCTCTCCTGTGGGGAAATGCTGAAAGAGCTGGGACTGCTTAGCCCACAAGAAGAGAAGACTCAGGGGGATCTCTTCAATATGTACAAATACCTGAAGGGAAGGTGCAAACAGGACAGAGACAGGCTATTTCTAGTGGTGTCCAGTGACAAGACCAGAAACAACAAGCACAAACTGAAACACAGGAGGTTCCCTCTGAACATCAGGAAACATTTTTCCTGTGAGACTGACTGACAACTGGCACAGGCTGCCCGACAACTGGCACAGGCTGCCCAGAGAGCTTGAGGAGGGGTTAGGACAAGATGACCTCCAGAGGTCCCTTCCAACCTCCAGCATTCTGTGATACAGTGATAGAGAGCCTATTCCTCTTCTATATGGGAAAGCAGCCCTGTTCTAGGCATATGTTGAAGTAATAGACTAGACTGAAAGCCGTCTTACCGGTGTCTGTCATCTACATATTCCTCTGATTCTGCAGTTAGAGAATACTGTGCTGTGCCTCTGTTGCAGCAGCTTTTCAGCTGTCTTCTTTAAATTACTAAGGTAAGTATTTACTAAATATTTTTTTTTTTGCCTACAAAACTTGGTAACCCACTTCTCCCACTGGAAATGCTCTTGGAGTAACTAAAGTAACTAAAAAGCATCAGGTCTGTAAAATGTTATTTAGAGACAAAAGTGTTCATTTCAATATTTGTAGCTCTACTACAATGTGCCTGTTTGTACTGCTGAAAAAGAACTCTGCAGATCCAAGATACATCACTGCTTGTCTATCTGAAAAATAGGATGTTTACTCTGCCAGGAACTGCATGGCTGACCAGGAATTAATTTGGAATCATTTCCTGGACTAGACTGAGGAAAAAGACAAGCAGGACTAATGTAGAGAAGCATAATTAATCACAGTTAATTGGATATTTATTTATTTTAATGTGGTTTATAGCTATCTGTTAAAGATAACATTTTAAATAGCATTTTGGGTTTTGTTTCCTTCTGTTTTGTTCAGACAGTTTCTGCCTATCTATTACCTCATGGTAGTATTTCTATAATGTAAGCCCTTAATTTCAGCCTGATAAATGCAAGTGCTAAAGAAGCCAGAAATAAAATTAAAATACACACCAACATTCTCTTACAAGAACATGCTCTATTCAGTTGTTGAGGATGATGAAAAACAGTGGTGCTTGGCATAGGAATAACTGTGGAGGTCAGTCCGTGACTAACATCTATTCTTGACATCAAAGATATACTGAGGAAGCAGAGAGATTGTGAAGGGGGAAACAGGAGCTCCATTTCACTACCATAATCTAATAAGGATGCATCTATCAGGGACATAATTCAGAGCTTCTCACTAAGAGCACCAAGGAACTCGGGGGCCATCTGTCAACACTAGTTAACATCTCTCTGGGGTTGTCTCTCACATAGCAGAGTGTCTGGCCAACTGGCCTTTATATTTTTGCTAAAGCAACTTCATCAAAGTCTTTTAATTGCTCTCTACAAAACTGCTACTGGTCTGTCACTGAGACTGGCCAATCTAGTTAAACTTTAAACTTAAATAGAAAAATACAGAAGAACTTAATTTTCAACAACAGCAGTCACTTCAGTTTAAAACTACCTAATTATAAGTAGAAAATTATGACCAAAGCACCCATTCACACATGGCTTTTCCATCCATCACTACTCTCCCCGTAGGAAAGATACACTAAGATAGACACAGTCCCTACCCACCCTGTCCAGAAAGACAAACTATGGCATGATATGGTAGAGCAGCTCAGCAACGAGCTTAAATAAATCCCCGTAATACCCAAGTCTAACATTTCCTATTGGATACAGCAGAACAGGGATCTCAGACATATCTTCCATAAAAGTCAGAAGATAAAAGAACACCATTTTTATAGTAAGATGGTAGAATTTCAAGCACAGCATACATGACAGTGGTTGTTACGGTGCCTGCTAATGAAATACTGAAGTACCAATGCACAGGTTAAGCATTCTACCCTAGATTGATTTGCACACAATGTGCACACAAGGCTCTCTGTAAGTGAATGAACTTACTACCCACATCTCAGTTTTAAGAGGATAAAGTTAGGCTGTATAGGACTGACTCCAGGCACCAAAGATGAATGAGGCCCATCACATTACAGGTAGATTAAAGAACTCTGCACCAAGCTTAGATAACTGGGGTTGGCACTGGGGAGGTGCACAGATGGGAGGAATCCTCCCCCACCACCTGGGAGATTTGCTACACCTGTAGCAGCAGCTGTTTTGATGCACACAAAAATACACATATCCTCCCCCTAAGAACAAAGAAAATAAAGGTCTTGACAAAAACAAAACTTCCATGTTTAGATATTGTTGGTGCTTATTCTCTTCCTGTGAGTCTAAACCCATGCAGGAACATAAATCCCTGCCTTACCTCCTGTAACTAAACTTTTTGAAAATGGAGGTGCTGAGCAAGTGGAGAATTAGCCTAGAGGGGATGGAGAAGTGCAAAGTGACCTCTACACAGAATAAAGCTTGACAGATAAAGAAAACACATTCATGCAAATTTAAAGTATTTTCTAAAACCTAGAAAACATTGTTATTTCATGCATCCATACTGATATGATTTTAAAACATTAAAGAAATCTTAGATATTTTTCTTTAATACTACCAAAAAAATCAAAATTATATAAAATGTGTATTATGAAATATATACACATACATATGCAGGAGTATATTAAAATTGAGAGTTGAGACAGTTTCTCATAGAGAAAGTCAAAACAAAACATAAGAAGGCATAACCAAAATACTCTGATTTGAACCACTTTGCATTTTTCAGGTGACAGATTGATAAACTGATACTCATACATCCTTACTGTCAAAACCAGACTTCTCAAATGAAAACTCCTTCATCAGAAAGTTTGGGCCAAGCCCACTACAGGATATCAAGCTAGATTAAACCCTATGACAGTAGCAATTCCAATTAGGAAAAAAAAAAAAAACCAAAAAAAACCAAACAACCAACCAACCAAAAAAAAACAACCACCCAACATAAATCAAAGAAGTAACTTCCGCCAAAAATTACTTTGGGGAAAGTGAGCCCAAACAGTCAAAAAGTCTAACTAGTTACTGCTCTGCAGCTGTACCAAGATAATCTCCCTGACTCTGTTCCTTCATGCCTTAAAGCACACACAGGAGCTTCTGAACTGCTTTGAAAGAAACCCAGTTGCTTTTCATTGTATGCCTATACGCTAAGATCAGAAAATTTGTGTGCAGTTTGGGAATTCTGTGCTAGAAAATGACTGGCACCAAGTTAGAATAATGTAGAAACCAATAAAAGTTATGGACAAAGAGCTCACAGAAGTACCACACAGAGAAGAAAATGCATACCAGTCATTCTCACTCTCATCCCTAGACACAGCTGTTCAGCACTGGGGATCACTAAGGCTGTGGCAGCATTAGGCAGCGACTGACAGCTGTCCATTGTATAACTAAAAGCAGAAACCCAACATGTGTTTTGCTAGCTTCCAGCTGAGGAGTAAGCAAGCAAGTGAAAGGGGCGTACAGTCATTAGTGTCTAGATTATGATTGACTGAAGCTGTATGAACCTTCTGCAGAGAAAGACCCAAATATATCCTGTGTTGCCTTCATGATGCCTAGTTTAATTTTAAACTGGAAATAAAAGATTAAGCTTACTAAAATATTAATAAAACTGTTAAACTAGAGAACAAGATTGGACTGAGTTCCTGCGTCAGATTTTAATTGCATTTATGCTCGTCAGGACTGCATACATTTTCAGATTAAACAAATCCAAATTTACCTTTGGAGTTTTACATTGATTTTTTTTTCCTGTTTATTTTACCCGAGTTTTACAAGAAGACCAAACAAGAGGAGATGTTTATAAATCTATGTCAATACCAGCATTACTCACTGAGAAAACACTGGTAGATTTGGTACAACTAAGGGTCTCCTGCCCTCCCATGCACAAGGGACTCAGTCAGTCATGCTCTCTTTTACAGAGCAATACTATTTAGAGACTGGCCTACAATGAAGCAAATTTGAAAAAAAATAAATAATCAACATGTATTTAAGTATTAGTGTAAAACTCATTTCAGGTGGGCCTTAATGGGGCTCATTTCCTCTCATTATTTCAAACATGAGTGCAAGAGATTAGGAAACTTCCTCTACTAGAAGCCCTTTTCCCACTTGATCTCCTACAACTATGAAGAAGCCTCAACAGATTAGTCACACAAGGATTATGATTGTGAATATTCTTCACCTTCCACAACATTTAACATACTTATTTTGTTCCTTGCAGGATAGTCTGAATATCTGCTGGAGGCAAAAGAGATTTCTTTGCATTTGGTGGGTTTGATACTAACCTTAACTAACTCTAAGAAGACTTGATTTTATGTTTAGTTTTGGAACATTTGTAAAATCTCATAATGACTAATACCTACTCCAGACACAGCCTTTTTTTGGCTGTGGGATTACCACTTTTACAAGCACAATATTTTTTTTTAAACCAGGAAGTCTTTGCACCCAAGTATAATTTACAATTGAAAAAAAATATTGGTCAAGAATTATACCATCAGACACCACTCTAATGGTACACTGCCCCGTTTCCCAACGTACATTGAGTTTAAGACTGTAGAATATAATGCGTCCTTTACTAAGTCCATGATCCACTGGGGCCTCTCTTTGTGACAATCTCAGAACCATCCAGCTGAAACATGGTACTCGGTATTGTTATTGAGGTGGTTAAGATTTTGTCAGAATTGTAATATATACAACTGGCAGATTAATAAATAGTTGCTATTAGCGACATGGTTGATGTGTCCTATGCTGCCACATGCTCATCATTTATTTATGATTCAGACCTCCTGGATTACAGCAAACAAAGAAAAAAAAAAAAAGTGGTAATGGACACAAACAGCACAGTAGAGTTCCATTGCTGGGAAAAATATTCCACTATGAAAACTGTCCACCACTGAGAGAAAGTACCCAAGGAAGCTGTGGAATTTCTACCTTTGGAGATGTTCAAAACTTGACCAAACAAGGTCCTGATAAACCAGATCTGCTTTGGCTTTCTCTGAGCAGGGATTCAGATGAAGTGTCCTCCAGAGGTCCCATCCAATCTGAATTAGTGCAATTCTAGGAAAGCACTCTGTGAAATTTCTCATGCCAAAAAGAAGAGCAACAGAACTACCAGGAAACCTGGACTCTTGCTGTCCTGCCTCAGATAGCTTCCATGCCCATAAGGGTAAGAGATGATCTCTGAACCTAAAAACAGAGCAGCAGGCACTGTAGCTATTCCAGTGCTTGTGACAAGCACTATGGCTACTCCAACCATGGTGGCAGGTGCTGCAGCCAGAGAACCAACCTGTGCCAGTATTAGTTGCCCCAGTACAGAAAAAGAAATAAATGAAAAAATCAGTTTTGCAGTGGATGACAGTGAACTAGGGTCACACAACTTTTTTTTTTTTTTTTTTTCAAGAAAGGGACTGCTGTAGTTTAGCTTCAGCTGGGAGCTAAACATGAGCAGCTGCTGTCCACTGGTCTCCCTCACCCCCCTTGTCACACGTTAGGGAGAAGAAAACAAAAAGCCCATGAGTCCAGATAAAAACAGCTTAACACAACAACACAAAGAGAGACAAGAACAATGACAACACCAGTGAAATAATGTATAAAGCAAGTGACAATAAACCACTTACCCAAGAGCAGCTCTCCCAGCTCTGGCCTCAAGCTAAAGCCACCCATCTAAACCAAAAGCTCTGTGGGCCAGCCCCTCCCCTTATATAGAGGGGAGGACATCAGTAAGATTACCTTGCTTATCCTGGCTGTGGCTCCCAGCTCCAACCCCTTGTGAACATTAACCCTATCCTGGCCAAACCCACGACACTCACCGTTTGTTAATCTGTAATTTATAGAGAATTTTTCAATAATTCTTCTCAAAAGACTTCAGGAACACGTAGAAACCTATCACCTACCACACTGAAAGAAGATTCCTCTTTACTGGGAACCAACACAATTCCTTCTGTTATAGTAAATTTTTCACTTGAGATTTCACTCCTTTCTCAAGGCCTGAGAACTGTCTTTCAATAAACACCTAACACATCTGAGAAAGCAGATTAAAACCCAGTGGGGATTCAGTCTTCCGGGATGCCTGTGTTGGTCCCTAATTTTGAATGGAGTTACCTAATCCAGCCCAGGTCAAATGGCATGGAAATATGCAGTGGTTAATCCCTATGGGAACTGAAGGCTTTTTTTGACAGAAAATGCTGCTTGCCAACCAGTAGATTCATTTACTGATCCAGCCATCCCAGGACTCAAAGGAAGCTAACAGATATATTCTCAGTTCTGATTAAAATACCCTAACAATCCTTCCCGTTGAAGTAACCTACTCAAATACAAACTTGATCACAAAAAAGAAGTGTTTCCATTTATATGGAAATCTTGGTTTGAAATATGTGTTGGGAAGAAGTGTTAACTAAGCTGAAGCAAATATTTTTATTTTCATTGATTTATACATATAATTTTATTGATTGTTATAATATTTATTAATTTCGTTTCAACAGGCCAAATGCAATCTGCCCTAACTGTGACTCGCTTGACATTTTTCAAATACAATCTTTTTTCACTTTTATAATGCTTGCCTTCATTAGTTACAAGTGCAATTACAAGATACTTTATTAGAGTCCATACCACAAATCACATGAGTGATATTATCCATGAATTCTTGCAAAATTGCTATTTCATTTGGTCACTGAACATGAGGTAAAGCATGTTTATTTATTTCTATATAAATTCTTCTTTGGTTTCTAATATGATAACATTTATTTCAAACTGTGTTTTCTGTACAGGTGCCTGTGACAAGAGGAATCATTCATTCTCTCCTGTAGAAAGAAAAGTCTCTGGTAAGGATCTGCAAAAAGAAGAAAATATAGCTGTTCTATTTTAAGGAAAAAATCTATTCTTTAAAAATTGCTGCATTACATAATACAGTGTTTGTGACTAAAACTTTCCCTATGCACTGTTTTCATTTGGACATCATTAAGTCTCTTAGTAATTACAATCCATTCCGTACCCATTTACACTAGAATGGTGGCACAGGTAATTTATAAAAATAAAATCTAAAATGCTGTGGATAGTAGTCAAGAAGCAAAAATGAATCATGTTTCACACAGCTGGAGAATTTGCTATGATTAATTAAAGACTTGTAGTCAGACCTCTCTTGCATCCGTAAGGTAATAAGTAAAGCACATATTAAATATGAAGGTTCAAAGACAGCAATTTTCTGAGAAAGGTCTTCTGCCAATAATTTAAGATAAGAAGTGCAAGGTGTTTTACAATCTCTCAGAGAAGATTATGGAACATAATATCCTGAAGAATAACACTGAGATGTTCTTACATTAAGGAAAAAAAAAAAAAAGGGAAACCCAAGCTCTAGAGGTCAGACCAGTTAAAGGAAGGCTCATGCAATTACTAAGTTGTATTTCCTTGCCTTTTAAAGGTTCTTTTATTCCTTGTTTGTCACACAGTTGTATGCTATCAGCTGAATTAGGAAAATGTGGTGAACACTGTCTTTCTATTACCTTTTTTCAGTCAACAGGAACTTCATCAATGAATCAATAGTAGTGTCAGGGCAAGAGTGTGCAAAATTTTTATAATCTCATCTCTGAGAGCAGATTTCAGGGGAGCCTTTGGAAGCGGCATGAATATACTGTTAACATGGGGCTCAATTCTGATTTCACCAATATCACTTTAAATACTTCAACAAATATCAGTGAAACATAAATAGGCTTTACAGGGGAATTTATTCATATTTTTGCATAAATACATTTTTCAGTGATACCTTTCCTTCACTAAAGATTACTAGCAGATTCTGAGAGACATTTATTCTGCTGTGCTGGAAGCTGCCAATACATTGCTCATCAGATCTGCCAATATGGGACCACAAGAGAAAGTGGAGTACATACTTTGCTTCAGTAGAAGATCTGACAATATGGAAATTGGGAGGAGCAGCAATAAACTCATATTTTTATTTCAGAAATGGCTTTGATTTACATTGTTCATTAATTCATTTAACGTTATGACATCCTGCATACATTGTAATGAGAATTTCATTAAACTATGAAGAGAAGGCTGGCTTGAATTTTTAAATGTACACACTGATCTTAACAGCTCATAGGTAAAGCCAAATGATTCATGCTTCTGAAAGTTTCTCATAAAAAATAGTTAGTGAGGTTAATATTTCATTAATCACCTTGTATGTCAGAGGTGTTTTTTTTTTTTTCTCCTAGCCATCAAGCAGGATTTGTGGAAAAAATAATGAAGCCAAGTGTTAAAACCTACATCACTGTCAATGACTTGTTAAACATATGAATGTATAGGCTGATAAATGAAGGAAGAAAAAAAACAGGAAAGCTGGAAACAACACTCAAAATGACATGATGCTAATGAGCACTGAACATTGTTAGAGGATGCCAGTCATCCAGCCATCTGCTGAAGACAGACAAAAGAACAAACAAGGTTAAAGAGAACTGAAGACTTTGAAAATTAATGGTTCACTCAACTCTCATCTGAAGTTTTTTGTTTCAGGAAATACTCTGTTTAGATTCTGCTGAGACCTTCAATTCCAAACTTTGTTTTAACTCTCGAGGACCACATTTCAGGTAAATACCAAAACAGGATACAAGATGTGTATGTTGCTATTTTCCAGCCTTTTGTGATGGATGAACAAAGAAGGGCAGAATGACTATGATGCCAAAAAAGAAACATAACTGCTAAAATATAATTTTTAAAAGGGTCCAGAATAACTAGGTCTCAAGAATAGAACTAAGAGGATGGAAGGCAAATAAGGTTATTTCAAAAACTTTATTTTTATACTATTTATACTATAAGAGAAATATAAAAGTTCTCTCATGACAATATTTATTTTTCTTTTCTTTTTCTTTTCTTTCTTTTTCTTTTTTTTTTTTTTTTAAAGCTTACAGCAAGTTACTTTTACCTTTTCTTACAGGTACTGTGGAAGACAATAATCTGAGTTTTACTATCTTTTTATTGTTTGTAACAAAGATGACTAGAAATGTTTTATTACTGTTTTGGCTTGGTTTACTCTGGAAATTTATGTCTGCTCAATCCCTCTCTTCTGGAAAAGTACCTGTCACATTATTTCAACCATAACATCATGAACACCAAGAACTAATAGTTACAGAAATTCAGAGAGGAAGAGATTTTTTTGAGAGATAGTCTGTGTGCTAAATATCATCAAGAAAAACAGTAAAGAGCAGCACAATTAGAAAGCAAGAAGGTGGCCTTGCAGATTACAAGTTCCAGCTTTTCTTGCAATTTTCCTGCAGTTTTGCATACAAGTGCTTTAAAATTTATTTCTTTGTCAAGAGTTTTTAGTTAACTGAACAGCAGAATAAACCTATTGCCATATTTTTCAATTACATTCACAAGTCAGCTAGAAGGCCTCACTTGGATGAGGCTGCTAGGCATGACTGGATAACAAATTATGCTGATGAACCGACCAGAAGTTACAAGTATCATGCCAAAATGATAACCTCTATACCAAGAAATGCTCTTGTTAAGAATGTAAAGGCCTCTAACTTGTATTTACCTCTAGAAAGCTATTTTCTTAGTAAATTCCAAGCAGGAATATGACAGTAAAGTGGTGTTATTATTATTGTTAAACACATTTTTGACACAAAGTATTACAAATATGGCAGAAGGTCCCCAGCTATACAAGTTAGTGCTGTTATAAAAAGCCATTTGATGCCAGCAGCGCTCAAATTGCTTGATCTGTGTGCTAGTACAGCAGCATTGAGCAGGGCCAAAACTCTGTCTCCCCATTAGTGTTTCTGCCTTCCCCAGGATGCCTTTTGGGGTTCTCTTTATGCCTGCCAGATACATCATCTCGTGTCTGTTTGGCACCTTGCCTTAGCTATCTACATTGGGAAAACAAGGAGAGAGCTGGCTGGTGGATTCAGAGAACCTCCTGCTCCAGTTAGAGAAAATAATTGTTCTTCTCTACAAAGCAAATTTTTCTTTTTTAACACCAGACTATAGTATTCATTGTGACCTTGCCTTGCTCAGACAAACATTATTTCGGAAACAACCACTACCAGAGAACAGCCCTAATAGGTACAGAACAGTACCCATGGATTTCCAACACACCACAACAATCCAAATCTCACTAAAGTCTCAAGTGGACATAAGCTTCATACCATGATGGATTATTGCCTCTAACTGGCCCTAGTTTGTAGTGCTCAATGTGCCACATCACTAATGCTTGCTTTTATGTTATACTTGAGATATACTTTTTTAGGAACATATTGGTGTTCTCTTGTTAGATCCACAGCTGCCTTTCCTCTGACAAGGCTTGGCATGCTGTAAGGGAATGAGGCCACTCTCTTTCATCACTTCATCTAAGGGGTAAAAGAAACCATACTGGAATTCAGTTCTCTCTCTCTAACTTAGGAATATTTTTCTCACCTTTTTGCTATATCAGGAAGGCAAAAAATAATAGTGTCAATTCAGACTAGCAACAACCACGAACAGGCTGATTGCCAACACAGAGGGAGGTAGTAGCAAACACACACATTCCCAGGCTGAAGTGATTCATACTTTACCTTGTGTCTTAGTAGCCTCTCACAAGTTGTTTGTTTTGGTTTTGGTTTTGGTTTTTTTTTTTTTTTTTTTTTTTCCAGTCTCTGTGTATTCACAAGCTCCAGTTCACAAACTACAAGCTCTGTGTTCCATTTTCGGAAAGCTTGCTGAAAAGGAGCACATGCTTGTGAAAATGTGCGATGAAAGTGGCACATGCAAAATTCTACTGAGCTGAAGAGGAGGAAGAGAAAGAAAATAGGTAGAGAAGCTGACACAGATAACATGGATATCAGGGACAAAATTGTATATGGGGGAGAGGGTAGAAGATGTAAATCAGATCTCTACTACAAGAGCAATGTCTTACCATGATTAGTAAAGGAACAAGAGCAGCCCTGCCTACTGTACTGTAATTCAACATAAATGTTCAAGTCTACTTCTCAGAAACAGCAAATATATGGCTCATATAATTTTTTTCCTATGATGCAAGAGGATCAAAGAGCTATGGCCATATTCACAGCTGTGCTTCAGAACTTGTGCAGGCAGTCTCAGTCTACCTCTTCCAGGGGCGATTTCTCTGTGTCTGTCGGAGACAAATAAGCTAAAGAAACATGTCCCCAAAGCGTGCTTCATCCAAAATAAACTAATCTCTGCTAGGAAAACAGAAAACAAGCAACCAAGATATCTCATAATCCGCATCATCCTTTCAATGATCTCTTCACACATAACATCCAGGTCATAGAAAACTTCTGTTAATGCTGCCAGTTCAACTCCTTCAGGAGCACACAATACAGGATTACAAAACCATCTCTCATTATCAAACATCACCTTTTCTATGCTGCATATGTGGAAGGCTTATAACTGCCCACATTCTGATGAACTTTTATAGTCACAATAAAAGGCACCTCTGTGGTGCATGGTCAGTTTTCTCTGCTGAATGCCAAGTACCTACTCTGTCCAAGTGTCAAAGTGCCATAACTTGTGAAATATTTACATATTTATTATTTTTTTCTTTAACAAGAATAAAGCAATGCACTTTGCTCTAGCCTTGCTATAGAAAATTATTAAATCATGTTATCTGAAATTTGCACATGGCAAACATACACACACAAAAACCACCCAAGGTAGACATTCAGCCTGAAATATTTTATTGCTGATGTACGTTTGGCAAAGTTATAAGGAAATGAAAATAGAATTCCACCACGGAAATCATCAGCCTTCCTTAACAGTAAGCATCACTACTATCTGTCTAGTATATTTGTAAAAAAAATTCTAAATTAACATCATGTCTGGATTTCTCAGTTTTTTTTTTTCATTTGTTTTTTTGTTGTTGTTGTTGTTGTTTGGTTGTTTGGTTGTTTTTGGTTTTTTTGGTTTTTTTTCTGATCTATTTAGGCACCTTCAAAATCCATACACACAACAATGCCTGGGTTACACATTTTGAGACTGGGTCTCTGGTTTGTCTGTATGAAAACTTCATTGACAGTAGTGGCTTTCAGTTCTGCCAATGGACTGCCAATGGTGCAGTGACCCCTTTGCTGAGACAACTGTTTCTGCACTCATGAACAGAATTTCTAAAAAAGAAAACTTTTGGTTGTGGCAAGCTTCAGCTGACTCAGCTGCAGCATCACTTTGGGTAGAAAGGGAATGTTAGCAGGCTAAAAAACAGTTGCATAATTAAAGATTCCAAATAGTGAAATCTCACAGAGGATTACTCCTACCACCCCCAATTTGAGCATCTGATTCAGGTAGTAGTGGGTGTGGCAGGAGGTGTTTGCTCCTCACTCCTGGAAGCACCACATTCCAGCAAGTCCATGTCGCTCTCAGAGCCATGGCACACACCTTCATAACCCTGGGCAGGCACCCACCATTAGTCCAGGAACCATGAGATGCTCATGGCTTTCAGGCTCCTTTGTCACATATTTTTTTCCCCCTCACTTATGACAATGGTGTTATGAATTCTAGACAGCCCAATGCTCTCACAACTATATGTCCATGTGAATTTAAAAAAGCAGAGAAAACTAAGAGCAGAAACAGTGTGCTTTCTTTTACCCAATCCAATAGCCTAATTTATATGCCAAACACAGGCAACGAGCCTACATTATGCAAAATAACAGCATAGATCACATTCAAAGTTTGGGAGATCTGTAGGTTTTGTGTACACACATTTCCTGTTGTATATTTAAGTTAGCTCTAACCTGGAATGATTTCTTTATTATTAGCATTACTAGTGCTGCTTGAGATATATTTTTTTTTCCTGGTTTGTGAAATATTCCTAATACACAGTGCAGTGGGATTTGTCTATATTGAGCTATTTTAAGGAAGCCAGGTTATTCAATGAAACACAGCTCAGAAGCAGTGCAGAATGAGATAAGAGTGCCCAAACAAAGGGTCTTTGCATGGTTCCTTCAGGAAAGTACTACCCAACAGCAAATACAAGGTGCTGCCTCCAATACATAGCAGATATGTAACACCATGACTTTCACCTACTTTTTGAATCATGCACCATCATGTGATAGAGCATGATGGGGAGATTTCCTATAGCTACCAGAGAATTTGGCCCAGCATACTGTCAACTATCCATTTTTCACATGCTTTCTGCCCCAAATACATTTACCAAAAAAAGGACAGTGCAGCCTGCTACAGGCATAGATCTGAGACAGGTTTTTTTGATACTTCAGAAGCTGCAGTCCAAATACTCTAGTAGTGATGGAGATATGCAGGATCCATACATGAGGAATAAACAAATATTAATACATGTGAGTCTGTTTACAATGTTGTCACACCTCTGCTTTTGCAATTTTTCTGATGTGTTGTTTAGGAGTGTCAAGATGTGTATTGGTACTGACCTACCTCTCTTCTCTATCTTCCATTTTTCAGTAATGGGCACATTCTGTACCTGGAAGACTTTCATTATAATAATGGATAATTATTAACATGTAGCCTAAGCAAAAAACAAAGTTTATATTTTCCTGCCTTCAGAAGATAAAAATACTTTGTTTGGAATTTAACAACTAGTATGTTGTTCTATAAAACCACAGGTCTGCAGTAATTTTCAATTTCTGCTTACTAATCACTGGGGAAGAAATCCTGTCCCTATTGACACATAAACCAAAATTCTCATTTAATTCATTAGAGTCAGGATTTGGTCCACACAACTTTACAAAGTCATGATTTGCAAATATACGCTCATGTATTCAACATTCAGTTTTTGCATCTCAAGAAACAAACAGAGCCGGGAAATCTAATTGGTACTGACCTGATTTCCCAGAAACCAAACCAAATCAAATCATCAAGAAATGGGAAAATAAGCAGAAAATGAGGAGAGAGAGGGAAATGTAGATGTTCTGCAGTAACCCTGGGCTAGGTCCTGGCTTGTAAGAACCACTACACTAAGTATCTCAGTATCTTACCTTCAGGTGTTGTGTGCCCTAATACAATTTGCTGTCTCCAGTCAGGCACTCAGGCACCTTACAAACAACAGGGACCTCACAACCATTTTGATAGAAGGTATTTCTTCCTCCCATGGAAACTCTTCAAGATTCTTTCTGTGAGTTGATTAGATATTCCTTGTGCTAGAAAGAGGCAAAACTTACTGTATCTTGGAGTGTGGTACATCCACAGAAGAAACACCAGTCTATATGCTTACACATAAGTAATTAGTCTATGCTAATTGAAATAGCTTCCACAAATAAAATTGAAAGACCACCTACTGCTTGGAAGTGTCCTTGTGGTTAGGGAACTTCCCAAGGACAGTGGGAGATCAGGACTCCTGATCTTGCCCAAATCTAGTTCTTCAGGGAAATTTTCCAGTTGAGTTTTCCACACTCCAGTTGAGCACTCCCATCTGTAATGCTGGCTGTTACCACATTTCCTCCTCTTCCCTTTTTCTCTTAACAGGTTTCTGTTCATCCCTTTACCACTGCTAAGATTGACATCTGAGTCTGTTGCTTGCCAGGCCACAAGGTTTTCAAATACATCTAGTCACAAAAATACAGGTGCTTTTTTATATGGAACCAGGCATGCAGATGAGGGCCATTTGCTGGCCACCAAATGTTACAGTTTCATACGTGGCAGCTGTGATGAGTAAGGAGCTATTTCCTCTCCTTGGTTGCCTATCCTTACCCCTGCTACTCTTTGCCTCTGTTGTGCTGCACAGCCATTCAGACAAGGGAGCTTGTTCAGGTGAAAAATGACTTTTTTTTTTTTTTTCTGGTTTGATTTTCGGTCCAAAGGAGGTAACATGAACTCATGAAGAAGACACCATGGGTATAGAGAGCACAGAAACTACCTAAGTCAGAATCATTGTTTATAGCTGTCCACAAAACCCCATCCAAAGGGGCTGGTTTTGTGATTGACTTGCAGGTGATCCAACACCACACTGTCACCAAAATGATGTTCCTGTTTCTTACTTTGTACCACTACTAGCAATCACAGTGATGTATGGTCAGTTGGATCTTGGGATTGCCTGACTCCACAGATACACAAAACAGGTGTCAGACTATATTATTTCCATGAGGATTCAGATCTGCTTAAAAGGCATGATATATGATCCTAGATCCTTTTCTGGACTTAGCTATTCCTTACCTGTCTCCTCAAACCTGAGCTGCAGTATCATTAAAGCTCCAGGTCTGAGAGAACAAGAATGGCAGAAACAAGACCTTTAGATTATATGGGATACTTAATAAATTTCATAGATAAACAGCTGTAATCATCTATAATTATCTGTTTTTTATCTGGCTAAGATAAAAAGAAATAGAAGGACAATCTCCATAACCTACCCTTTTTAAAAAATTATTTTCATAAGAGATTTTATGCCAGTTACAAAAGAGACCATGAATTTTAAGAATCTACAATCCTGGAATTCCAAACAAAAACATAAATTGCTAAAAAACAACTGTCACATTTTACTCTAAGCACTTCAGTATAAATGGTTGCCTAGCTTTCTTCCAGATATATGAACACAGAATCACAGTGGCTGGAAAGGACTTCCAGAACAAAACACTCCAACAATCCTCCTAATTTCCCTAAACACTAGAATTCTGCTCCCTCATTCCTCATGCTCCTCTGGGGTAAAAAGTTTTGCTGATGGTTGTTTCCACGGCATGGAAGATCCCACTCTGTGTGCA
>NW_008626344.1:0-17522 GCF_000691845.1 Merops nubicus
ATAACTTATAAATAACATAAAGTAACATAAAATATAAAATTATATGACATGTAAAAAAAATTTAGTTATAACTGGAAATGTACAAAGCAGCAAACTACATGATAGATCATTGCTATAGTGTACATGAAAAAAAAATTTATATTGTCAATCACTGCTCATTAGTTGCCACTTTTCTCTTTATATACTGTCTTTTTCCAAGCTCTTCAGCTGTTTATCACAACTCTGTGTTTTGCACCACATTTCCCACTCCCATTTTACTAATTCTACTATTCCTTCCTGATACGTAAGTGAGGAGCAAATATTTACTGTACAGGAACTTGGTGATGGATTACTAAAATGCATGATTGCATATTAATCATGTGGAGGAATACATGAAGAAATAAGATCATTTGGGGCAGAATACCATAAATGGACTTTTTAGCAGTCAGAGGTTATATCAGTATGATAGTAAGTCAGTTTTCAAATTATTGAGCCTTTACAGAGTTCCTATCAAGTTTGTGCTTCTCTTCACACCTCCCAGTCTTCACTCTGCCTCTCCCTCCCAGCCCCTATTTCTGTAAGTAATGCTTTTAACTATTGAAAAAAGCTTAGAGAAAGCAATTAAGGATTTGGGTTTCATGGATGAACTAGAAAATGATCATTTTGAAGATAGATTTTTTTTTTCTGTTGACAAATGGCTGACTTTTCAAAATTTCTTTTGCTTTTCAGATGACAGAAGTCAAACTGTGCTCCCCTTAGTGAAATCGTTCTGTGAAAAATCCTTCAAAGCAGATGAATCTATCCTAGTTTCTTTATCTTTCCATTTAGGGAAACTGTGCAATGGATTGTATGGTATGATTTAATTTTCTTTTAAAAAAAATCATAAAAGTTAGGGAACATTGGAGAATTTGAAATCTTTGGAAAATATCCAGATACGAATGTAACAAACGATACAATAGTTAGGAAAGGAAACATGGAAGTAAAAGTCTGAAATAATTTATTGAATAAATGCTGGATTTTGTGAATTTCTTGTTTGGGTTTCCATCTTTTTTTTAGTGGGGTTTTTAGTGTTTAAACAGGGTCAGAGATGGAAATATGGTAGCTTGTGTTTTATTGGTATGTTTGAATTACTTTGATTCGTTCTTTGATATTCTGGAACTTGTGAGGTGGATGACTGAGTTTTGAAACTAGAAACCTTTGAAAACACAGTATGATGTTAACTGTGGATATTTGCATCTGTGCCTGATATCCTTTTTTTGAGGCACAGTACAGTGTGGTCTATGAGGAACTTCAGAGGAGAAAGGAGAACAAATGGCATGTGGATTCTCAGCTGTGACTGAAGCCAAATCTGTACCCATAATTTTTTTTTGTTTTCACTTACGCATGACAGATCTTTATTTGATCATTCTACCCACTATACACCCTCTACACAGAGTTTACCTGGGGGGGGGTTGGCACGGAATCCTGGTTATATATTACAGAGAATTTTCCCCTAGACTCTTAAACCCTTTGATGTTTCTTACAGATCTTTAAAATGATGCTTTGTGATTATGTTAGAGACTATCCAAGTGACCATTGCTTCACTACAAATAACTTGAAAGGGCTCTTCCACAGTGTCAAACTGATTTACAGAAACAGAGCTAGGACAGCCCATCCTGATTTTATCATGTCTTCTAAGCCTTCTTTTCTCTAGGTTAAATGAATTTAATTGCTGATGTCTCTTCACCTCTGAACTATTCTCTGGCAAATTAATAGTTTTCCTGAAATGTTACGCCTTAGGAGAGCTGAACAAAGTCAGAGGGTTACTTCATGTGTCTTGCAAGCTATATTGCTATCTACACTTTTCCGTATGAAAAACTGCCTTTTTGGTTTATTGGTTTGGGTTTTATTTTTTTTTGTTTGTTTGTTTGTTGGTTTGGTTTGGTTTTTTTTTGCTGTAGTTTGATGTTATTTGTTCAAGTGAAGCCTATGAAACTTTGTTTTTTGTTGTTTGATTGTTGGGTTGTTTGCTTTTGTTGTAGTGGTTTTTATTTCTCTTTATAAAGCCAACAGCTAGTTAGTCTTTCTCTTTCCTGTGCATGGGATGCAGACCTGGCTAAGCATGGTACCTTACCTCTGTTCTAATGGAATAATAGTCTAAAGTTTTAAGACCTATGTCCATTTTCTGAAGACCATTTTAAACTCTATCTTCAGAAGAATTCTAAATAATATCTACTTCCTAGGCTGATGTTAGCTGAATATTGAATAAGTGAAGTCTCTAATCCAACATCAAAAATAACAGTGAAAATGCTAAATAGTACCATAACTAGGATAAACCTTTCTTTATACAGTTTCCTATCTTGTCAGTGAACCATGGGTAACTTTGTTTTAATTGCTTTTCCAAGAAGTTTTGCAGGATCTTTATAGTTTTTCATCTTTCTTTCCTGATCCCTTGTTTTGCTTACAAAACCCATGACTTCTACTGCCTCTTTTGTATCCACAGGTCCTATTATCAGTCAATAGAAGGAAACTAAATCAGTTTGACAAGTTCTGCTTTTGCCATGTCGGCTTCTACTTGTTTTTTTCTTTTCTGTATTTACAAGTAGATATTGTGATTTTTAGTTCCAGTTTTTTTAAAAAAAAAATTAATCTGACTAGTTTGTAACTACACGTCTTGTCCCCCTCTCCAACTATTAACATCAGTACCACTTTAGCCAGCCATTTTCTGTCCAACATCTCACTTATTTAAGATTTCAGCAGCTAGTACTTTAGGTACTTTTGAATAGGAAAATAATGCACATTTGACCCTGTACATTTTGAAACTTCTTGTGTTTAAGTATTCACTGACCTGTTCTTCTCTACTTAAAGCTTGAATCTTTATCACAGTTATTAGTTGTACTGAGTCTGATGTTACTATAGGAATCTGGGAAAGGAAATAAAAGCTTTAAGCATTTCAACCTTCTTAGTACCAATCTCTAATAACTTTCATCTGTCTTGAGTAGAAAACAGCTTTTCCTTGATTGTTCTCTTATTACTAATATACGACTTGCTAGTTTTCAAGTCATCTTGCTAGTTGCATTCCAGTTTGTTCTGAGTTTTCTAATTTTATCCTTACTCCTCTTTATTATCCATAGCAATATAGCCCAATTTTTAACTTTCTGCGGGCATATGTTCTTGATGTGACTGAGTTCCATAAAGATCTAAAAATTTAATCAAGAAGAAACCAGTATTCATGGAGCAAACAAATATGTTTACAATACTGTCATTTGTCCTGAATATTTCAAGAATTCTGTAAACAGAAATTAAGATTCACTCTTTTATAGTTAGCTGTCATTTTTCTGTAATCAATTCTGTATGATGTGTACTGATGACACTCTGCTAGAGTCCAGTCTGGTGGGGAGGAGGGATAAAAATTGGCATATTTGATTTATAAATGAGATTTGTTTTGGGACATTATTAATAGCTTTTGTAATGAGGAAAGTAAACTTTATTTTTCTTTGAGGCATTTTTACTCCTGAACAGCACTTAAGGTTTTTGGAATTTTATAAGAAGCTTTCGACACTGGGTTTACAACAGGAAAATGGACATAATGACAATCAACTACAACTTCAAACTCTGGAACAGGAGAAGAAGTACATTTCAGTAAGGAAGAACTGTGCTTACAATTTTCCAGTAAGTAACATCAATTTAGGGTTAAATGATTTGTGATGCATATAGTTCCCCAAGTAGGAGTGTAGGAGTGACAGAGAATTTATTCTCAAATTACACACTGTTAGCTGGATTCTAGCTCACTCCTGAAAAGTTCAAATTAATGGCTTAAAGTAAAGGCTGTTTAAAAGAGTAACCAGGAAAGATTCCTCTTTGCAGAGCCTGAGAAAATTACTGTCAAATTTTGATGGGGCAATTGCTGTTCTAAGAGGTTACTGATCTCTTCTTTCCTATGCATTTTCTTCAAACCACAAGCAAGGTTTTGAGAAAATAGCTGTGAAACAGTGGTCCTGGTTCAAACCATTCAAAGCTAGGTTTTTGCTTTTGCTGTGTATCATAGCATTCTAGAAAGCTGAAGATTGGATCTGAATGGTTAGATTCATATTTTAGTCATGTTTCTATCTGAATACAGAAAGTTTTTTCAAGTTTATATGAGGTCTTCAAACTTACCACTCATGTTTCTGTAAATCTACTTTCTATTTTGACATTCTGCATTTATATTTGAAGAAAATGTTTGTACCAGGAGCTAGTAGACAGTTATTTTTATTCTGCCTTTTAAAGACAAGCACCCTGTGTATGTCAGTAGAAATCCATTGGTTTATTTGAGTAAAACCACAGTTATGCTGAAATTCAGATGGTTGCTTTGCAGCTTGCTGTAATACTCTTTGTTTTTGAAGTCTCCAGTTGCAGCTTCCACTACTGCATGGAAATAAACAATATTTATAAAACTAAGGTTTTATATCTTGTGGTTTTAATCTATGTATTCAGGGAAAAAAAGCCTGCAGCATATCTGGGAGATACGTAAATCCAGTTTAGTTCTCAACTCCAGAATTTGTCTGGTGCCTGTGTTTTGACATGGCTATCAAAAATTCCACGCTTCCTCTTTAAAATCACAACCTGTTCTCTCCGAAGTGTCTTGCTGGTTGTATCTCAGTGTTTTAATCAGATTATCCCTGATAGTGTGATCCTTTAGCTGTACAGTTAATAAAAGACTTTCTTTCTACAGGCCATGATTGTTTTTGTGGATCCAAAGAACTTCCATTTAGAACTATATTCTATATTCTTCTGCCTTTGTCATGACCCTGAGGTTCCTGTCAGATATACTATGGCCATAAGCTTCTTTGAAGTAAGTCTACAACAGTTCTTTGTTAGTACTTGGATATTTTTATTTTACATCAGTTTCTTCTTTAAACATATTTGTGACTTTTCAAATGAAATAAAAAGACTTGAGACAACTAGTTGAAATTGTTTAGTTTGTCAGCCTACTGCTATGTGAGCTTTTAAGGAGCAGGAGCCAGAAGAAACTCATAGTGGTCTAGTATCACAAGCATAAAAACTTGTAGTAATTACAATATTTGAAGATTTTTCAGTGCTATTGGAAAAAAACTGAAACAAATGGGAGAAAGGAATTTGCCACTTCTGGTTGTGAAAGTTTTCTTTATAATTCTGGTTTGCTGGTGTTAATAAAGTTTGCTTTAAGTGGAGAATACTTAAGTGGGTCAAATCTAAGTTAAATGCTTTATTTAATATGAAACTACTTGGAAATTTATGGAGATGTAGAAGTGTGTGTATTCTTAATATTCCATTCAGTTTGCATAAGTTCCATTGCATTATTTTCATAAAAGTTAAAAAATGTACAACTGCATAGATATTGTTAGTTATATGGAGTGAATTCCAGAAATTAAAATAAACTTTTTTCCTGACTGTAGTGACCCTTATAGAGACATCCTCAAGGTTTTTGTAGTGTTTTACTGAGAATCTTTGTGTTTCAGTCCTTGACCTAGCCTTTTATCCTATTTTGCTGCTGGGAGTTGAGTTAAGCACCTTGCAGAGAGCATTTGTATCACTAGTACAGGCATAAATGTCTTTATTTCTGCCATTGTAAGAGATATAGATGGATTTCCAGTTTTTGTTACCTCTTGATGTATTGTCTTAATGAATTACAATCCAAAGCAATAGCTGAAATTTTAAAACTGACATCTAAGTCTACATAGTATTTTGTGTTATATTTAGACAGTACCTTGAAAATATTATACATCTAATTAAAGTATTATATCTCTTTTAAAAATAAACTGTGAGATTATACCTTGGTCTGAATGTACATTTAGTGCTGATTGATTTAATTTTAACTCCATAACTAGGCAACCATGTGACAGTCCAAAATGAGTAATTTACAGCATTCATTGCTAGGTGGTTTTTGGTTTTTAATTTTTTGTTTTAAATAAACTTCCTGTGGCCATTTCCTTAAAGGTTCATCATGACTGGAAGTAAACTCTTATTTTCACTTGGCTTATATAAATCAAGCCATTAAAAACCGACATCCAAATATTCTGTAAGGCAAAAATCTCATTCCTCACATTTTGCTCATATTTGATATAAAACTATTCAACAGCATGGAGATGGACTGCTGATGTTTTTTAGAAATTTATGTGTGACTTAGAATCACAGTCAAAAAACACAAAGAATTAACGTATGGAAACTTCAGATGGAAAGGTTGGGAAAACTTAAAAGCCATCAGACTAACCCATTTTTAATATTTTCTCTTTTGTAAATTATATAGCAGACTGACTGTTAACTCTCCGAAGGAGCATGAAGTACAACAATTGAATATTCCAGAAGGATTTTTTCTAACTTTGCAGTGCAGTTTTGAAATTTTTTTAACATGAAATAAAGTTAATTCTAAAATCATGGTTTCATGGTTGGATAATAGCTCTGTTTCTTGACTCATATTCTTTATGTAAGCATATTTTTAATGTGATTAATGGGAAAGTAGACAACTTTAGAAGGCTAATATTAAACAATTGTTCTGCATCCCTCCTTCATGCTTGCTGTAAAGTAAGCACATGGAGTATAGTTGTTGTAGTGCCATGGAACTAAAGAATATTTCACCTTGATATCTTACTGTCATTTTTTAGGTTGCTAAACTTTTAAATTCTGGTGTTTATACAATACATAAAGAACTGGTTACACTGTTACAGGATGAGTCACTGGAGGTAATGTACTTTTATTCATCTTAATTTGCCTTAGCAATAAGGCAGTAGATTAACTTTACAAGTTATCAATAGCTTTTACTTCTTTTGCATAGATGCTTCATAAAGATGCTAGCCTTCTGTGAATAAAAAGGAGGAAGACAGGAAGATGTTTGAATTTAGTAAACCCACACTGAGTTTATAAACTTTAAAAAATATTAATTCTAAATTGTTTTTATTGCTATATTAGTTATTACCTTACATATTCTGTGGAAAGATTTGGTTCTGATGCTATGTTAAAATTACCATTGATAGTGTTCAAGGTTTTTGCTTTATTTTATTTTCATTTCTCCGGTTGTAAAGAAGGTCAAGTTGTGTATAGTTCAAAGATAAAGAATTATAGAAATTGTTCCAGTCCAAAATCTTGTACAGAATATGTGAGTTTGTGAGACAGTATAGTTTAGTGTACCTCAGTTTCAACTTGCATAGAACATGAATCACTTAGTGGTGTTACAGACAATACAGAGAGACTTCTTTGGATTGAAAAAAAGGCAATAATTGTTTGAGATAAAATCACCATTTCCTCTGGTACCAGTTATTCCAAGAGTTGATCTTTTTTTTGTTTTCTGTGTAAGATCTTTGGGTAAGACATGGAAAAATTGAGTTTTGCTTTCCAGTGGTCCTTTTTGTTTTGATACCCTGTCTTAGACATTTTCAAATAAATTCAAAGTGTTCATAGAACACTTAGATTTTATGAAATTCTAACCCATCTTAAAAGATTTCTCAAGTTGTATACCTGAAAGTTCAGACTCAGAAGCAGATGGTGATTTTGAAAAATTCCTTTGATTCCTATACAGTCATGTAAATAACAAAAAATATTTGGTCCTTTATATACCACCTGAGTCAGAACTGGTGCTGAAAAATACTTAATTATGTACATTTTTCTGTCTAGTTTGAGGTATTACAACATTCGAAAGTAGGGTTATTTCTCTTAATACAGGATATTCTATTCTAATTTATCAACTGCAGTTTTTATTAAAGCTGAAAAAATTGCTTTTAAGAATCAGCTGACAAATATTAAAAAAAATGTTTCTGTGTTTGTTGAGGCTCTTACGTAATTGTCTATGAAATACAGATCTTTCTTAAGAATGAATATTCAAACTGTAGTTTGTTTTTCTAAACTGATATCAATAATGCCTATATTACTTACTACATTAAAATATCAAACTTAAATCCCAGTCCTCACCAATGCAGGTGTGTTATGTGTCTTGGTTGGTTGGTTGGTTTTGGTTGATTTGGGAGGAGGAGCTTATGTTTCTGTTTGTTTAACATGGATATGAGGACACAGTAGCATGAGGGAAGTCAGCAGGGGTAGGTTGGGGCGAGTTAAAAATTGAGTCAACTTAATTTACAGACCTGATTCATGCAGCCTTTATTTAAACAGGTGTTAGATGCCCTGGTAGGTCACCTTCCTGAAATCCTTGAACTCATGACTAATGGAGGAGAAAACAGTGGATCAGAAAGCAAGGTGGGTATTCTCAAGGGGTTTTTTTTCATTTGCTTTCTAAATGGAGACAGTAGCAGAGTTGTTCAGACATGTATTGTACGAAAAGAATTTCATGGTAAGTTTCTACTTTGGAGAGAAGTATAAAGTTTCTATGGCTTTTTGATTGTTGACTTTATAAACTTTAAAAACAAAGTTTTGAAAGGTCAGACTTCATATAAAAATGAACAATTTATCTATGTTCTTTTTCTAATTAACCAAATTTTGAAATACAATTGTTAAGTTAAAACTTTTTTTTTTTCATGGTAAGGAGTGATGGCTAATACCTAATTTATATTTTTTTATATTGATGTGGCAACTGGCCATGGTTGCCCTTTTCAGACAGTTTCTGCTAGAAAGAAGCCTATTTGCTGAAGTAAGGGCACTGAATTTAGGATTTAGAAAGTCTGTATTCAGGTCCCAGCTTTGCAAATTTAATTGTATGTGGCTCTGGATTGTGGTTTACTCAGTGGCTCCTCACCTGTGAAATGGAACATAAATGATCATCTCCTGCTTCAAAATGCTGTTTTGAGCATACTTCCTAAACGTGTTAGAGACATTGAGATATTCTAACAACATAAGAACTGAATAAATTTCTTTTCTTCTATGGACAAAAAATTGAGAGTATAATTTAAAATGTGAATTTGTCAGATGTTTACAGTTGTGAATGTATATAACGTATAACAAGTGTGATGTCAAGCCTGACTGTCTGTTTCAGTTTGCTTAGTGCTAAAGACAATTTAGCTTGGCTGCTATAAAGTCTTTTCCTCCTCCTCCAGAGAAGTGTGTAATTCCTACTAAAACTAACTGGGGAGCCGAGAAGAATAACTTCAAAGATTGAGGCTAGAAGGAAATGGGATTTGTTTGGTTTGGGAAAGAGAAGACTGAGGAGAGTTGTCATGATGGTCTTCATCTCTGTAAGAAGGGTATTACAAAGAGAACACATTAGTTTTTCTTTGTTGGGGGAGGCATTAGAAGTGAAAGTGGATTTAGTTAGGTACTGGAATAGCTCTTTGACTAGTACGTGGACTTTAGTGCTTGGGGGAAACTAAACCAATTTAAAAAAAAAAAAAGAGACTAATTTCTACTGGAAATGGTCACAGTATAGTGATCACGTAATTCCTCTCCTCAGAAGAATTACTTGACCCCTTAGAATCTCTTCCTTCCTTACATTATTGTGATGTGCTTTTTAAGCATAGTAACATGACATACAGCTACAAGATGGAAAATTATTTTAATGTTTATATTTTTCTTTCTAGTTATTGTCTATTCCTGACTTGATTCCTGCATTAACAACAGCAGAACAGAGAGCAGCAACTTCTTTAAAATGGAGAACTCATGAGAAGTTACTACAAAAATATGCATGTCTCCCTCATATCATATCAAGTGATCAGATTTATTACCGTTTTCTTCACAGAATGTTGACAATCATTTTGACAAATGTGAGCTCACTTGTCTCTTTCCCATTGTTTTTTGTTTACATGATTTCGAACAATTGCCATCAGATATTTTCTATGTGTAGTACTTTAAGAGTAATATAAAGTACAATTTTTCATTGCAGATACTATATCAGGCTTTAGGGTTTTTTTTTTTCAATAAGTCTGAGAAATTGCTCTCAGAACTCTCCCCACTCCCGCCCCCAGCTGAGGAGCAAAATTTGGATTGACAGATTGCCATAATTTTCTTCACACTATTTCCTTGTGCTCATTATCAGCTTGCTTATAAGTAAATCAAAACTTTTTTCCACTGAGATATGCCTTTTTCCCTGATTCTACACATAACTTTGCATTGGGTTCTGCTCTTTATGAAAGAACACTTTTTTTTTTTTCTGAAAATGAATGCTCATCTAGAGCTATTAGTCTGAAATTTTATTGATCTAATTCAAGAGTAAAATTTCCTGTTGTAAGAGGAGATGTAAGTTTTATTTTCTAACACCTGCAATATAGAAGATGCCTTGTAAACATGGAATAATTGAAGGCATTTATGAAATGGTTGAACAAACAAGTTACGCAGAAGGGATGAAGAAGCAGGTGTCTCACGAGCTGGCCAAACTTCCTTAGTCTCCCTTATGTTATGGTAATTATTTCAAAATGTATAAAGTTAGCCTAATTTTTAGCTATTTTTTATACTTCTAGAGTTTTTATGGTTTAGTCCTATTCTTTCAGGTATGTTTAATGGTGTTCCCTTTATTTCTTTCAAGAATGTCTTGCCAGTCCAAAAAGCAGCTGCTCGAACTCTCTGCGTTTATTTGCGTTATAATCGCAAACAAGAACAGAGGCATGAGATTATTCAGAAGCTCATTGAACGTAAGAGAGTTTTTTTCTGGATTACTTAGAGGTGTAAATTAGTCTTGACTAAAGATCTACTTCTGGTTATATTTATTCAGTGTAGCTTTGTGCCGTCGTTGGAGGGATTACACTTAGAAGACACTTGGTTGCTCATATTACCACCAGGCAAAACATATGCATGTGCAAGGAGTATATCTGAAGCTTATGCAAAAGGAATTGGGAAGGAGGCGATATGGGAAATTGATAATATGCCAAGACCCCTCCAACCCTGCTTCTTGAACCTAGAATTTCTTTAGCTGTAGGTGCTGCAACATACAAAGCAAAGTTTCTGTAAAGAAATAAAATTCTCTAGGGGCTTCAGCATATATAGTGCAGAATAAATCTCAGAAATTAATTAAGGAATAATTTAGCTACATAAGTTGACTTTCTGGTCTATGCTGTGTTTAAAGATAGTTTAGAAGCTTCAGTAGTTCCCATTAGCAATCCTCGATGTTTTTTACACAGTAATTTTGATACACCTGAGACATGTTTTGAAAAGCATACAGGACTCTGTTTAACACAGCAGCCAGTTCACTTGCTATTTTAAAGGGACAGGTTGTATAGATGGTAAACATTCTCACCGACCTAAATGGTCGTTGAACTCAGAAGGTTAGGTTTTTCATTGAAAGAAAGAATTGAGATAGCTGAGAAGGTGTGCCTTGTGATGAGTGTGATTATCACATTTGAGTCAAAGGTTAACCTTGGAAATGTTTTCTATCTGACATTGAAAGCTTAGTATCTGTGTTTTGGTATTTTTCAGAACTGGGCCAAGGAAAAAGTTATTGGAACAGACTTCGTTTTTTAGATACTTGTGAATTCATTATGGAGCTGTTTTCAAAGTCATTCTTCTGTAAATACTTCTTTCTACCTGTGCTGGAACTTACACATGATCCAGTGGCAAATGTGAGGTACTGTATGAGGATTATGGAGCAGTGTACAAAAAAAAAGCTTTAAATAATAAGAAATATTGTTGCCGTTTTGGTCTTGTTTAAATAATGGGACTTGAATTAAAAGATACAGCTGGACCCTTCAGAGTCACCTGTATTAAAGGTGTAGGGGACTGTGGGAATGATATTAGAGAACCACAGAAGCGAGTCAGTCTGAGTATTTGGGAAACTGATCAAAAGTAGTGGGTTTAGGAGTAAAAGGAACAGTGAGGCAGAGGAGCCAACAACAGATGAGAAGAGAATAAGTAATACACAGTCTCATGGGTGTGGAGAGAAATGTAAATTCTGTCTCCCTTGATTTCCATCCATTTCCACATCACTATATGTAAAGTAAAACACACAAGCAATTCTTTTAGTGGTCTGAGCTTAGTAAGTTAGCATAAGTTTTACCTTACCTAAATTTTTCTGCTTAATTTTTAAAGTTGAAAAATAATAAAGTATACAGGAATTTGGTATGTTGTTCATTTTCATACAGTGGTTTTTCTGTTATTTTATTAATCATTTTTTTTTCTTCACTAAGCAGATAAGGACCAAGAAGTTATTACCAATAAGAAAATAATTTGGGTTTTAGTTCTGTATTGTGTAATTTTTACAATTTTAGTCTTATTTCTGATGTGTATAATTCATGTTGTCACCATTAATATGTCTGAACATCCAATATAATGTTGCATAGAGATCTACATAAGCATAATTTCAACATACATGTGTGCATTCAGTAAGCTTCACTCGGTATGGTTTATTACCTGCCTTGGCAGGGGGGCTGGACTGGATGATCTCCAGAGGTCCCTTCCAAGCTCTACCATTCTGTGATTTTGTAATTACCAATTGAAACTGTTTAAATAGACCTTGTGTTTAGTATAACTCCAGCATCTCAAAGCAGGATCCCAAATCTAAAAATTGAGCCATTTTGTGCCTATTAATTAACATTCATGTCTCATGTCCATAACTTAAGAGGACTATATTAAAACAGTAAGCTAAACTTGTATATCATCTGAATTAGCTTATTGCTTTTAACAACCATTTTAATTAAAAGCTCTATTGATACAATAATAGAATTTAATGGAAACTTGCAATCCCTTAACTGACATTAAATAACTTTTGCCATAATTCTTTTCTGGATTGTTCCTTAACACTTTTGTGAAAAGGAATGCACTGTCTGAATAGGCTGAAGTTTCAAAGTCAAACATAGTTGTTAGGTCACGATTTTAAAGCAAACTTTGAGAGATGTTATTCTAGCTTTCTACAGAGCAGTGTAACTCTTTGTAATGGGAAGCTGTGAAAGTTAAAATGTTTTGAATGTGTGAAACCAGTAAGATGAATTCATATAAAAATTTAATTTTGAATGTGATTAATCACAAAGTGACCATTTCTGGCACAGGATTTTCTCTGATTACAAGCCAGTGGAATCTGAGAACAGCAGAGAATATCACCATGTAGGGTTTTTTTAACCTATTTCTATAGATTAAAACTAATCACTACAATATGCTATGATAGTCTGATCAAATGCACTAAGTTTTATTTTCTTAAATATACGAAATATTTCATCTGCAGAGTATTTTGGTGTTAATGATACATAAAATATTTATCGCTTTATGTAAACAGTTTAGAAATAGTATCTAGTAATCAGGGCAAATAAATTATTATAGAATCAAAGAATCATTTAGGTTGAAAAAGACACTTAAGATCAAGTCCAGCCGTTCACCTAACACTGGTAAGTTCACCACTTCACAATGTCTTAAATACTTCAAGGGATTCTGACCCTTAACCAATCCCCCGGGCAGTCTGTTCCAATGTTTTACAACCTTTTTGGGAAAATAGTCTCATGCTCACTTTCCTACAGCTTCCTTTCAGGTAGCTGTAGAGATTCGTAAGGTCTCACCTGAGCATCCTTTTCTCCATGCTAAACAACCCCAGTTCCCTCAGCTGCTTCTTGTAAGACTTGTGCTCTAAACCCTTCATCAGCTTTGTTGCCCTTCTTTGGACATGCTCCATCACTTCTTTTGTAGTGAGGGGCCCAAAACTAAATGCAGTACTTGAGGTGTGGCCTCACCAGTGCCAAGTACAGAAGGACAATGACTTCCCTAATCCTGTTGGCCACACTGTATTTGATATAAGCCAGGATGCTGTTGGCCTACTTGGCCACCTGGGCACACTGCTGGCTCATTTTCAGACGGTTGACTGCATTATTGACTTTCAGATACAGGACTGTAGTCCTGATCTGTGGAGTTGTTTTTTTTTTTTAATGTTACAGTGTGTCTGGAAACAACACAAGCACCAATAATTTCTGAAAACTAAGACTTAATATCAAATGTGACCATGCAATACAAAAATTAATGTATGTTAAATATCTGCATCAAAAGATTAATATTTACTTTTCTTTGTAGAATGAAGCTATGCTATTTGTTGCCAAAAGTTAAATCTACTCTGAAGATTCCTACCGATAAACATTTGCTCCAGCAGTTGGAATTATGTATAAGGAAACTTCTGTGTCAAGAAAAAGACAAAGATGTCCTGACTATTGTGAAAAGAGTAAGCATTTTGTTATGTGGTTATCATGAAAAGTTAAGATGATCAAAGTTATGCTTGCTGTTGATTCTCTTAATGTAAGTACAGGAGACGAAAGAATTTTATTGTCTATTAGGTAATTTTGAACAATTAAGAGACAGTGTAGTAGAGTGCATTCTGTTAAATTTGAGAGAATTGATGTTTCCTTGGTTGCTTAGATTGCAGTTATTTTCTAGTGATTAGAATTCAGGGGTTTGGTTCAATGACGACTTGTGAAAAAAATAGCAGATGTCTAAAGATAGGATTAAAGGTTGACCCTAGTAAAACTGGTCAACTCTTTAAGGCAGAGCTTTCCTGATAACCCATATATTTTACAGTCTGCAGATAAAGGATTTGCAGGATTTTGAAATATTACAAATGTCTTTGTCATGTGAATATTCACAAAAAAGTAGATCTTTACAGGATACTGATGCATAATCTCAAAGAAGCCATGAAGCGAAGCTTAAGTAGGTGGCTTGCTTACAGGGCCAGTCTGCAGGAAAGACTGGGGGAACACCTGTGTGGAGCATCCTGCATTAGTACAAATTCCCGAGTTGTTTTTTTCAGTCTTGATTCCTAGATCCATGCTTGTTTTGCCAATGACTAGGCCTAACAGGAATGACACAAGCAGCAGAAAGACAAACCAGTAAGGCAACTGTATTGAATATAGAAAAGACATTCCATGAACAATCACTGGGGGTACAAACAAGTCAATTAGTTCACATACAATCAACATTACCCTTAACAATCCCAGCAACAACGTTGCCTGACCAACAATAGGCAGAACAAACGAAGAACCAAGGCTTCCCACAGATGGAATGGGAAACAGCCCGGTCAATAGGTTAAACACACAAGATAAAGGTGGCCACATGGCCAGCTCTCACCCTCCTAGCCCGCATTTGCAAAGGCCCAAGATGACTGGGGCCCAGTTCTAAGGAGAGTCAGAAGGTCCTTCTTCAACCAGGAAACTCTGTGAAGTGGATGCACCCTTCCTGCAAGTGGTCCCAGCTTTTATCCCCGAGCAGACACCTGACCTTTGTTCACTCAGTGCAGGACCCCTGGGGCTCATTTCCCTTATGGCTCTCCCTGCAGGGCCGGCCGCACCCTGGGGGGAAGCTATAAGGCAAATTCACCACCTCTGTATGAAGAGCTGTGGGAATCACCCATATGTCAACCTTAATTTGGGGCTTGGGGTTCAAACCCCAGCATTTCAGTGCTCCAGCCATTCATGCTTCTGTGCTTTCCCTGAGGGTATTTTGAGCTCAGTATAGATAGTGTGTGAGTCCTTCAGTGTGAGTCTTAGCAGAGCTCCAGAAATACTATTGACAGTTTAACTGCACATGTAGCACGAAAATATAAGCATAGGCTTCAAATGTTTAGGAAGTAAAAGGCATGTTTAATTTTGAACACCACTGTTCTGAACTAATCTGGACTTTTTTTTTAGTTGAAAGTGTGGCATGCTGTTGACTAACGATAAATAATGTTTTGATTTTCTTTACAGACAGTATTAGAACTGGACAGAATGGAGATCTCGGTAGATGCTGTAAGTACTTACTAACTTTAATAATTACTAAATACTTCTAATTCCCATTTTCATGTAGTGATTTTTTTTTTTATTGATTTTATCTTGAAGTTTCAGAAAAGATTTTACGAAAATGATTTATTGGATCAAGAAAAAGAGAGACAAGAACATCTCCTTTTGGAAATGGTATATTTTATCAGTACAGTCTGTCCTTTTGTTAAGTTTGTAGCTAAATATTAATGAGGCAATAATAGTAAGGTAAGGGAAGTGCATATTATGGAGAGACCTGGTAGGTTTGTATCTGTGTGTGGTCTCATTTTACACTTTACAATAGGTTAAGTCCTTCAAAGTAGTGCGTTACTTCCTTTTGTTTACTACCTAAATTTTGCTGTATCAATTATAAAGGCAAACTGGAATTTCTTGAAAAGTCTTCATGCTTGATGCCTCTGTAGTTGTAAAATCCAAGTCCTTCCACAGACCTCTAAGAAATCTTTTTGAGGGCGCTTAGCAATTTGTCAGGTGTGTATAACTTAATAAACTGAATAACAAAACACCTCAGAATTCACATACAGCTTCCAGAGGCAAAGAAATTGATCTCAGAACTCTTTTTGTGCTAAGGAAGCTGAAGTTGTAAGTTTCCTTGCTAGCTTTAAAGAAAAAAAAAGAGAGAAAAGCCATTGTTATTTGCAGCCTGGCAGGGGGGAGACTTGCTGCATGTTGTACAGAGCAACAGGAGCTACAAGTTACTTAGTATTTCAGAGAGAAGTCTGCAGAATGCTCTTCCAGTTTACAGAAGTATTTTCAGTTGTAGCTGTAAGCAAAAGCTGCAGCAGGTGCTTCACCACATACCCTAGGTTAGATTACTGCAGTCCTCTGTTCTGCTGTCTCCTTTCCAGCCTGAGGCTGGAGAAGCTGAGAAGCTGATAGGATTTAGAAGTGGCCAAATTTCATTAGCATGGTTCCTCTGACTTGTAGTAATTCAATTTCTCTGCAGTAAATCAGAGCAGATTCAGACTGTTCAAAAAATGTCACTATTTCCTCTTTGGGATTGCTACAGAACCTACATTTACGGCCCATTTTGATATCAATAGGCAGTGCAGGCTTTCTCTTGGGAAGCTGATTTTCCCAGTTCCATGATACCTGTCTGATGTACTTCCTACTGTCTCCTTTTAGCTCAAGCAAGAGATTCAAGCTTTGTTCTCGGGACCTGGATACAGATATTCAAAGACTTGAACTTAGCGTTAGTATTTTTTAGGTAGATACAAGTAATGCTTTTGTTAGGAAAGCATTTGGGGCTGTGGTAAAATAGCCTCCAGTGCCTTCTGTGCTATCTTACATTGTATGGCAAGATCAATTTTTGCCCTCTTTGTACAGCTAGACATTAGAAGATCACCTGTATTTTTGTGATATATCCCACTGAAATGGGCGTATCTTCTGTATCACAAAGGTCTTGTTAAGCATTGTCTGAGAGTTGTGATTTTGGGCAACTGGAGATGTACACAGTAAATTGTGAAGTGTTGCAGTCTCAAATAGATAAGGAGCCATTGAACCCAGTTCTGACTGCTTCAGATTTTAATACTGAATATGTTAATGTTTCCTTACTTGTTAGTAATTGAGTTAGTAGCATCTATGTTCCACCATCCTTGACCTGAATTAATTACATTTTTTTATTTTTTTTTTAAACTTGGGTAGTAATTAGAGTGAAATGGAAAAAATAGAGCAGAACAATTCCAGTTAACTTGGCACTTCTTATTATGAACATAGTACAGAAAACAAGCTAAAATTATACGGCTTTTTGAAGTTGGTATGGTATCTATTCACTAAGAATCCTGAAGCATGTATTGGCTTTTGAAATTACTGGTGTAGCTATGTTCACATTGTCTTCTGTCTCTGGGTGTGCTCTCAAAAGGTATTCTAAGGCTCGCTAATACTACAGAAAGGCAAAGAAGTTCTTTAAACATGAAGTTTGACACCGTCTCCACAGCATCCTTGTAGATAAATTGA
>NW_008626345.1:0-320 GCF_000691845.1 Merops nubicus
GTGGAACTTCCCACCGTGGGAAAAGTACCACTAGTGCTAAAAACCCCACTGAATGCATATGCATGGGTCACCTCTGATGCTCTGGGGAAGGAGCATCGGATAAATGCCCGCTGGATAATTCCATCATTTTAAGTTTTGCCTCTGGGAGGCAAGCTCTGTTGTTTTCTTTTTGCAGGAGAACTCCGAGGGACACTGAAAACTGCACAAACATGAGTAATAATTTGGAGGCCTACATTTTTTTTTAAATGATCAATTGTTCAATTAGACTGATGATTTGGCTGATAATATTTTCTGCATCCTACTAAAAGTCAAATAGAATG
>NW_008626345.1:394-1892 GCF_000691845.1 Merops nubicus
CAACGACCTATATTATCTGACTAAATTGCAACAACCTTTGCATTTTTTTTTTTTAATTGGCTTTGGAAACTAATCAGTGGCTGCCTCAATCATAAGGGAAGGTGAAGAAGGCACTTTTCCCACTGAAATTTGGAAGATAGTTTGTGACAGTCCCAGTGACTTTGAAAAGAAACTCCAGTCCTGGTGGAATTTGGTAAATTTCACTTATAACCCCATCACAAACACAGCCACAGCTTTTGTGTTAACCATACACAATGCTTCGGTGCACTTGATTTACCCTGTCATTGCATTAGGATTAAACGACAACGGAGCTATACTCTGTCCTTTTGAGCATAGAGCATGGGCCCAAAAGGTTGGTGAAAAATGGCAAACTGTTGATTTGGAATCTTGTATTGTACGAGAACAACAAGGGTTCATCTGCGAAAGTAATACAATCAAAACTCAGGACATTTGTTTGGACACTGAACAAAATATTTGTCATTTTGAAATTCGTCCTGATGAAAACCCTGAAACAGTACTTGTGTATATAGGCAATGGATGCGCATGCTTAAGGACTGCTTGTGATTTTGTATCTGGAGGTGATATGGTAGTAGATACCAGGAATCTCTCAAATTTTTGTGTTTGTAATTTCACTGAGATCACTGGATGTGACTTTTCTTAATTAGCCCCGGTCACATCCCACCACTTTTTGCAATTCAATTACACGCTGATTGACAAACTACTACCTACCCCCATTGGAATGAACCTCACTTTAGTAAAGCAATTGCTGCTAAACCAGGATTTGATTGAGATTTTTCAAGGAAAACGGACAGAAAACCTTGATAACTGTTCAACACAATGTGAAAGAAATACATCGTGTTTTGGAAAGGGTGGGAAAGGTTGCAGAACATAAATGGTGGGACACACTTTTTGGATGGTCACCTACAGCTACAGGTATCCTGAACAAGGTGTGCCATCCCACCATTGTTCTCCTGATTTTAGTTTTGATCAGTTTTGTCTTGTCAGCAATTCTATACATCATAAATTGGAGAATGGTAAAGCGATTGACACAATTAACATCTATATTAAATGTACACAATCTAATCAATGTCCCATCCAATGTGGACATCCCTAAGTTTACTAACACAAAGTGGACTGAGTGGGAAAGTAAGATAGTATGAAAAGATTTTGAAAAATTGTTTTATGATTTTGAAAAATTGTTTAATTAATATAATTGTGATTTTGTTATTGCTGCGCTTTTCTTCTCTTTTCCTTTCCTTTTCTCTCTCTCTTTTCTTTTTCTCTTTCTTTCTCTCTCTCTCGTTTGCTGTACTTATGCTACCACCACGCAATCCTGGCAACACCACAACAATGTCACCACGACAATGACACCACGATAACACCTGACAACGCCACGACAACATCACGATGCCTGATAACAATGTTGAGCCACGGGGTGGTGTAAGAGTCAGTCAGAAGAGGAATATTGTCTCAACCTTGTCATCAGAGACTTGGACAG
>NW_008626345.1:2484-3533 GCF_000691845.1 Merops nubicus
CCACTGAGAATCATGACGATCAGAAGGACCAGTGGGACGCCACAGGGACCTGGAACCAGGGACCACAGGGACGCCTTGGACCCGTGGTGGTAGTTATTACTCTCTTTCCCCACTTTACCTTTCCTGTCACACCTTTACCTATCGCACGCCGCTTTATGGGCAAACAATAAAGTTTCACTGTTTGATTGAAGTAAAACTCCCCTTTTAGATTTTCTTTTACACTTCGAGATCACAGCAAATGAACCATCATGTGTCCACCGAGTTGAGCGGACTGTGACAGCCATGAAGATGATTAAAAGGCTGGAGAACCTGCCCTACTAAGGAAAGACTGAAGGAATTGTGCCTTCTCTCCCTTAAGCTCCTTAGGGAGCTTACAGAGACAGAACAACAGCTGTTACTTCGATCAATCAGCCAGTAAGCAAACGCCGTACCAGCCCAGCTTCAAGGAAACATCATATGTCAGCGATATAGGACTAATAAACATGAAGATGATTAAAAGGCTGGAGAACCTGCCCTACTAAGGAAAGACTGAAGGAATTGTGCCTTCTCTCCCTTAAGCTCCTTAGGGAGCTTACAGAGACAGAACAACAGCTGTTACTTCGATCAATCAGCCAGTAAGCAAACGCCGTACCAGCCCAGCTTCAAGGAAACATCATATGTCAGCGATATAGGACTAATAAAATAGAGTTTATGTTGTAAAACAACTGTGCTGGCAAAAGATAAGGAAGTCTGCAAAACTACAGAAGGAACTAAGGGGGCGCAATGACCTTGAATATAAGAGAACTATGTGAACAGCTGCAAGAGAAACTGTTTCTAACCAGCACCATGGTTAGAAGACAATAAAGTCAAAAGTTTACTGCTGAGAAAGACTTAGAGCCTTCATCAAAAGACCAACCGAGAATGCTGTTCGACCGCCCAAGGACTTTACTGCACATGTGGGAGTATACAGTAACTTATGTTAATGTATTCTCTGAAAAGCTATGGATATGTTAATCATTGTCATGAATATGTGGCTGCACAATAGAGCACAACGACTCCTGATCAATGGT
>NW_008626345.1:3716-4085 GCF_000691845.1 Merops nubicus
CGCAGCAATTTTGCTGATGATACAAAACTGGGAGGTTTGGCTGATACCCCTCAAGGCTGTGCAGCCATTCAGTGAGTTTTGGACAGACTGGAGAGCTGGGCCAAGAGGAACCTAATGAGGTTCAACAAGAATAAGTGCAGAGTCCTGCACCTGGGGAGGAGTAATAAAATGCACCAGTACAGGTTAGGAGGAGATCTGCTAGAGAGCAGCTCTGTGGAGAGGGACCTTGGAGTCCTGGGGGACAAGTTATCCATGGGACAGCAGTGTGCCCTTGTGGCCAGGAAGGCCAATGGTATCCTGGGGTGCATTAAGAAAAATGTGTCCAGCAGAACAAGGAAGGTGCTCCTTCCCCTCTACTCTGCCCTGGTG
>NW_008626346.1:0-26267 GCF_000691845.1 Merops nubicus
GGCGTTGGTGGGGTCCCTGAGAAGTGCCCGAAGGCGAAGGGGGAATCTGCCTGCGATGGCTCCACGTGCAGCAATAGTTGTCAGTAAAATCCAACTGACGTCATCCCCGGGTAAAAAGCTCTCTCTTTTGTTCTCATTGCCTCCCACTACTTCTCCCCTCTCTCCCCCTCCCCCCCCAAATCAAAAGCAAGAACATTTGCAAAAAATAAAAATAATAAGAATTCCTCTTCCCCCACATTAATTGCAATGCAAAGGGAGATCTTGCATTAAAGATCCTGCTTGGGCTCTGCTAAATTTTAATGAATGCATCAAGGCTTTTGATCTCTCTGAGTCAGTTGGGTTCAGTTGTGCCGGAAGGTTAGTTGCATATCCTGGCTGATCTGAAATTCGATCAGCAGAGGGGGCAAAGAAAAAGAAAAGCATTTTAATGGGAATCAATAGAGGATCATAGGGCCCTGGAAGGAAATAGGTGTTGATTAAAAATGCTACGTGGTGGTTTTTTTGGGTTTGGTTGTTGGTTGGGTTTTTTAAATTTTTTTTCCCCATGTACCCGACTTGTTTAAAAATAAACGCCAAAAGCAGTCGGCAGAAACGAGGGAGGGCAAGCTGAAAAACAGCTTTCCCAATCAGCCGTGTGTTTGTGTTCCAGGGAGGCAGTCAGCAGACCAAGAGTTTGTGCAATGCTTCAAGCTACAGCGCGCAAATTTAAAGCAGTAGGCTCCAAAGGATACCGCAGATTGCTGCTGCTCTGCATTTCTGTGCCTGAGCTGTTTACCAGTGCATTATTAAATAAGCCTAAATCAGCCTCCCCCCCGAGTCAACTTGTTTTTTCTCCCTCCCCCTCCTTTTCCTGCCTGCTGCTGAGTGTGATACCCCACACGGAGGGGCAAACCTCTTTTGTTGCACTCGCAGGTTTTTATAGCTAAACTTTCTAAGCACGTTTTCATTGTTAGGAAACACCGAGCTGAAAGGGTCTGTATACATTGCCTGACTTTACTTGAAAAAGAGGGAATTACAATTGTGTTGAACAAATTTTTGCTCAGAAAGAGGTGAGTCAGCTTCCTGCACAAAGACTTGAATCACCCGCCCTGCACATTACAATAAAATCTGGCCTCTCCATTCTTGCGCTCGTGTACACACGCACATGCACAAATGGGGATTGCAGCTGAGGAGCAGGGAGAAGAAGTGCCAGCCAGGAGGCTGAGCATTCCTGGCAGGAGTATACACTGGCTGTTGTCATAGAAATATGGCTTTGATGGTCCATGGCCGTCACATTTCTATCCAACTGGGAAACCTTCTTATCAGTTGAAGTTTTTTGTTGAGTTACCATTTCTTCTGTTGTCACTCAACTTCTGGCATGGCTCTCCCTAGCTGCTGCTAAAGACTTCTCCAGTGTAATTCCAAACTCTTGCTGTTGGTCATGTTACAGTAGCATCCACAAGTCCCACCCATAGCACGAACCATTGTCCCAGCCTCGTGCAGATACTCCGTAACAGGCAGCTTTTCAAATGGGGGTACAGAGTGGGAGGAAGAGCACAGCTGGTTTGTTTAAGGCCACAGAGTTCTCCTGATTCCTAGGTAAGTGTAGGCCATGTTGTCTCACCATGCAGTGTTTGAACATCCTTATCAATAGAAGAATTACAGTAGCAGTGATGATTTCCATCCTGAATAAGAAATAGATAGACTTTTTCTACCTTTATAGTTTTTGCCTGATGTTTATTTAAACAAAAATGTTTGGGGGCACATTTTTGGGTGTTCCATCAAATACTCGTCATAATTTCCCTCCATTTTAATTTACTGCACTGTGGGATCTGGTCTTTGGATGAGCACTTTTTCTCTAGATGAATGATGGTGAACCATAGGTCCTGGAGCCAGGGTTAGCATTGATAGATATTGGGGATACCAATGTGTTTGTATATTGTCCTTTCTTTCATATCTGGTAGCAGACAACAAAAACCCTGCTTTACTGACTGACTTTTTTTTTTTTTTAGTTGCATTTTTATCTTTTGTGTTTGGCCATATATATATTAGTTAATCTTTATTTCAGTGGTCTTTGGAGAAAACTGGTGGAAAGGCAGCACAGGTATTGTGGCAACTCTAGGATGACTATATCAGAATAGTATGAGGATTTTTTCTACTGAATATAATTCATGTATTTTAAAATTCTCGTAACAATAATGAATTCTCCTGTTCCTACATGACAAACTCCAATAGAAAAAGGGATATAGTGAGCTGTCATTGTCACTTATTATCCTGCAAACACATGGAAGACAATGGAAGGTCAGGTATCTAAATTAGCTCTTCTAGGTTTGTGCTCGTGGAAGGCACCAGATTAATAGCCTAGGAGAAAGAAGGGCTTCTTTTATTCTCAGAACAGGTACAATCACGGGATCTTTCCCACACCTTACGTTACTCTTCACTGCCTCAAACCATTTTGGGGATAGACCACAATTACACCCGGAACCTGCACAGACTTGTGTGCTTAAATTTATTTGTAGAGCTAAGACGTTAGTACTAAGAGGCTGCGGAGTCCTGAGAGGCTGCGGAGGCTGAGCTATCTGCTGAGAATGCTAAGAAAGTTGTGAAGTATTCAATTTTTATGTGGATATTTGTGAAATACCACTGGAACTTTTCATATACGCCAACAAACAGCAGATTACCTGCTTCCATCCTGGCCTAGATTTGATCTATGAATGAATGGCTCTCAAGCCCTTAAAAATGCCCTGGGCAATCCTGTTCTATTAACTCCACCATTGTTTTTCCATCCAGATACTACAGGGATGAGCACAATCAGCAGAGAAAATGAAAATCAAATTGCCTACCAAGGGCTGACCATATGGGGCAGCTAGTTGCTGCTTCCTAGCCCGCTGCCTCAGATGATGTGATACTGAGTGCTAGTCAGTCCCCATAACCTCTTCCAAAGATCCGTTTTTATACTGCAGACAAGCAAATTTCCTCAGGTTTTGTATTTTCTGAAAATGTGTCCTCATTTCCCTCCTTTTTCCTTGGGCCTCTGCAGTTCTTTGTTTGGTGTGTGTGTCTTCCCCCTGCCCCCCTCCCTTCTTCTCCTCCCTTGAATGTGAACACTGGGCCTAGAAATAAGGAAAGGAGGCCAAGAGGAAAACGTGTCTCGCTGAGACTTGCCAGATATCCAAGTTGCATGTGGAGAGACAGAGTTTCGGCTCATGTGTCTGGCTTGGACGGCAGCATAGACCATTAAACATCCTGTTGCCTGTCTCGCGTTAGGCAGACAGCACAGCTCTTCACACTGACACCTGGAGGGGCTGGAAGGGTTGGAGGAGCAAGAGTTACTGCCATGTTGAGCCGAGGTGGGTCTGGTGGGGGAGTTTTGCTGTCTGTACCCAGGAATTCATTCTATGTTGCATGTTAAGAGCAAGGACACAGGGATGAGGAGAGGTGTCTGCAATCAAATACTCTCACTTGTCATGCAGAGGAGCACAGTGTAGGTTTCCTCCTGCAAATTTATCCCCTTGGAGTCTCTGGCCTTTGGTTTCTGCAGGGTTCTGCAACAATGATGTGTGGTAAGTTGTTATTATTATTATTATGTATTCATTGCTTCATGGCAATTCACACATCCCAGTAAAAACTGGATCCCACTGTGCTTGGCACCGTGTTAACTGTGGTACTGTGTCTTGCCACTCAAGGAATTTACAATATAAATAGACAAGGCAGGCAAGGGCATGAGACAGAGGAATAGAGAAGAAAAAACAAACCACCAAACAAAAAACCCTCTGCTCTGACTTAGAGACTCTCGGTTCTTTGACAGTTCCAGAAGAGAGTACAATTTAAAATGCCTGTGTTGCTAGATAAAAACACCCTCCTCCCGCAGGCAAATTAACAAAAATTAACAGAAAAAATGCTGAGGTGTGTCTGCCACAGTACCTTAACACGGTTAGCTGTTCCTCATTGTTCTCAGATCATGGAGCACACAGATTGTGTAATAGCTCTGACTATTCTAGGACACCCAGGTTAGCACATTACTCACAGTGGGGTGAAGGAGGAACTCTGCAGTAGCTTTAGCTGAGAGTGCTTTAATTCTCTTGGTTTGTGTCCTGACTTTCAGTAATCTTTGAGAGCCTAAGGACATCTATACATTCATTTGTCTGACAGTTTTGAAAATGCCAATGTTCTAAAGGTTAATTATATATTTTTTTTACATATTTATTTCATCTGCAATTTATTTCATACACTAGAAGTATCTTTACAGCACTTTCCATAAAAACACCACCTCATCCTAGTGAGTTTGTTGATAGGCAGTAGCTAGCAGCATGTGCTTCCATGCAAAAAAAAAAAAAAAAGAAGTAAAGCTGCTATTATGTTAATAGCTTTCTGTGACAGCCACAGCCACAGCCACAGCCACAGCGTGGCTGCCAGGCACCCCTCTCAGAGGTACCCAGGCTCCTCGTTTCTCCCGTGCTCTGGTGGGGAAGCCGTGGAAAGACACAAGAGCAATTCCAGATTCTGTGCTGGGAGTGTTTTCCTTTTGTACCTGCTGGCCACATCCATTTGCGTAGAGCTTTTGATTAGATCTGCTGTTTTGCCTGTGGCAACCTTCCCTGCGAGCATCCTTTGTTTATACCTCTTTTGAACATCTATGCATGATAAGATTGCCACCTTTTATTACAGTAAAAACAGGAGCTTTCTTCTTGATAAGCTTTCCTCTTTCCCCAGCTCTCCAACCAACCCTAGGACAGGAGGAGGACAGGAAGACTTTGAAAAACCTTTCACCTCTTTGGTTTCCTTGGAAGAATGTAGGAACAGTCTTTGTGAAGACCAAGGTCGACATTCATAAAAGGGGACTTACCTGGGTGGCATCAAAATGGGAAACTTGGTAAAGTATATATACGTAAAATACACACAGAGATGACTATTGATAAAGTCACATTTTTCAGTTAAAGGAAAATTATGTATTTCTTAACTTAACTTACATACGACTTTCAGTCTTTATTTCCCCCCTTACTTTTAACACCAGGATCTTGGAGCATTACAATGTACTTCAGCATTAAAAGATTCCTTTTTCACTATGAATAGACCCCTACTGTAACTAGGCAAGTTCCAGTGTGTTACTTGAGATGGAATAAAGATGTTAAAGTACTGAAAATGGGAAAAGGAAAAGGCAGTAGGCACGAGCAAGCAAATAACTTAATCACATTTTCCTTTGAATACACAAAATAACTTTACACTGAAAGATCACATCACTAAAAAACCATGTCTGCTGAAAAAGAAGTATATTTTGTGTGAAAGCAGGTCATGCATCTGCTTGTCCCTGAGTACTTTTAATAGTCAACGTATACAGTCAGTTAGCTTTTACTCTACAATTAGACTTTGTACTGGGACTGAAGCATATGCGATATGCATTCCCTTGAAAAACACCACTGTATGTAGAAACCCAGTAACAGAGCAAACCCACTAATGGGGCTGTGGATTGGGACAGTCACAGAATCAAGGAGTTTAAACATGGAAATTACCTCTTAGGCCAGGTAACTCAACTTTCTGCAAGTGCACGGTTGTTCAGTAGAGTTTGCCTTTCAGTGCTTTACTCTGTCATGTTTCCAATGTTTTGTTTGATGGAACTGTTCATTCTCTATTAGAAAATTACCTGTAGAATGCATCAGGTGGTTTGAGAAACCATCTGATACTTTGTCCATGTTTTGTTCTTCCTTAATTTCATCTGATTACATTTAGCTGTGCTCTGTGCATTAGCATCCAAGAAATTCCTCTCCATTCTCTCCATTCGTCTTTCATATATTTCTAGGCAGTTGTCATTTTGCCCTTGTCACCTAGATTAATAAATCAATCCCCTTCCTTGTCTAATCAGTTTTGTTGCTCTTCTCTGGAGTTCTTTCTAGTATGCTGGCATCCTTCTGTTCTGGAGGTGTCTAGAAGTGGATAGAGTATTCAGCAGAAGTCTTCCCAGATGCAGAGACAATAATTTTCCTCTTCTGACATTATTCCTCTGCATACACAGCCCAAAATTGCATTGGTCTTTTAAACTGATATATCTCCTTGAGAACTCATATTCAATTTGTTATTCACTGTCGCCCATAGATATCTTTCTGTGCAGATGCTTTCCAGGTTTTGCTTTCTCACGAGCTATCTATGTTTCTGATTATTTTTCTTCAGTATATTAGTCTACATTTTTCCAAGTTGAATCTCATTTTATTGCCTGCCTACATATCTAACCTTGTTAGTTTCCATTTATATTATTGCTATCCTCTCTGATGGTTTGCAAGCCTCCTGGTTTATTGTCATTTGTGAATTTCATTAATGTGCTATTTACCTCCTTTTCCACATCATTAATTGAGATATTAAATAAAAACAGACCCAAAACATACTCCTGCAGCAAACCAGTTCAATACATCACCTGCCTTCATTACCTGCTGCTTACAGTCCTTCAACCACCTTTTCTGTCCAGGTCACAGGACTTGGCTTCAGGTTGATTTCAGTTAGATTTTTGTAAGAGACTAATTTCAGTTTTTAAAGTGTTTTATAGGATTTAACTCCATGACCTTTTCTCCTTTTTCTTCATAACACAGGTAGGACGGATGCTCCTTCCCTGTGTTTCCATAAATAGCAATAAAGTATTAGACAGTGATATGGTGAGAGAAATGGCTGCTTTTGGCTGATCAACCTGGAATGCAAAATTGTCTCTAGTTGGTGGGTGTTTTTTTTGTTGTTGTTGTTTTTTAATGCACTTTTGTATCCCGATGAGTGAGGCTTTGTTGCTTCGCTCAGACTCATGTTTGCCAACATCGTAGTTCTCTCCCCTAAGTTATTTCAGTTATCTGTTAAGCACTTTGTTTTATGATGATGTGCTCCTCTTCTCTGCAGTCTTCATCTAGCTTTGAACATCGGAGACTGGCCGTGTCTCCACTGTGTAGATAAATCTAAACTTTCTGAATGTGTTAATTTTTATTTTCTGTCTTCTGATGATGAAAAATCACACAGTACAGACTGTTCTTGAAACTGCCTCTAATGTCACTTTCTCTTCACCTCTCCTTCAGGCAGCGTGACTGAAAGCTCACTGGAGTGGGAAGAGACTCACTCACTTCAGTGGGCTTGGGATCAGGTCCTTAAGCCCCCACCCTGCTGGTGCAATGTAACACTCAGGGAGAGAGGAGGCTTTTGCTATTGCTTTTGAGGTGCTTTCAATTGCTTTTGTGGTGCTTTCAGTGGCTGCTGGATCCACTAAGGTCTCCTGTGGCAGCCATGTTCCCGTGTACTGCTCTGTATTTCGCTGGAGCAGCTGGCCAAAACAGATGGGTATTGCCAACAAGTGTTTTGGAGAAGCAGCTTTTTGCTGTAGTTTAAGGACTGGTGTTAACACCGTGCTGCTGTAGGAATGTTCTGAGAGCTACATGGCTTAGTAATGCCGCGTTTAATTTAGCACCTACTGATTGCAGACATAGAACATTTAACGGTCAGACAGGTTTTGTCGGCAAGGGTTGTGGAGAGGAGGGAAGTGCAAGAGGCAGAAATGAGAAACACTGCAAAAAATTGTTTCCCTCTTTCCTTCTTTCCCTGGCTCTACTGTTTGTCTGATGAATGATGGAGAAGGTAGCTCTGGAGGTTCCTCCTGATTCCTTCCACTGTCATCCCTGGTGTCTCACTGCTACTGCTTTTCTTTCATTTTATGTTTTTAGCTGGTTGCCACTCGCTTTGCTTTTATTGCCATAGCCCTGCAGTGTCCTCATACCTGATGAAACCCATCTGTGCAGCTGGCTTTTGGTGAAGGTAGACTGTGATTCCAGAATTATATTTTGAATTAACAGAAGAGTAAATGCGAGCCCACATTTAGGGCCATGACTTACCAGAAAAAGGAATCATATTTGGAAAAGATATGCTGGGGCTACCTGTGGAGTCAGGCATATCTAAATAGCTTTAAGAAGCTAACTTCTGGACCCGTAAAAGGTGAGATTCAGTTAGTCCTGTTTGCTTTGGAAATGTTGAGCGTTCTGAAACCAATCTTGGTCTCTTTCCTTAAACGAAGATGAAAATCTGTGATTGACCTTTTATCCACTGATATTCAGAGATCCATGATGGCACTGGACAGTTACAGTTGTGAGGGAAGGAAGCTATGAAGTCTCACAACATATTTTTATGCTGATGACTGCTGATTTCTGTTCTTGCCTGTGTGTATAAGATCCTGGTGTGATCTCAAAGAATATACTTGTCACGGTTTCCCCATCTGGAAACTAAAATAATCACACTCTCTCCCTGTCTCTAGGACACTGAGAGATTTAGCGCTAGTCAGGTTCTCTGACATGAAGCTATGGAAATAAATAATACTGCCATTACTCTTGTTGAATGCCTTTGAACACTGTCTATCTTTCATAATTCTGTCCGTGGCACCTGATTTAACAGTTGCTGAGTGTCCGTTGCTTGTGTTGAGTTGAGCTGGAGCTGAGGGGTTCAGCTCTGATCTGATTCACACCAAGGCAGTGAAAGAGGCTTCAAAAATGTGGTTTGGTTGGTGCTTTTTTTTTTTTTTTTGCCACTGCTCCATACTCTGTGCAATCCAGCTTTTTTTTTTTTTCCCCTCATCCTTTTAAAAGCTAGTAACTGTAACAGATATAAACAAAAATGTGAACTATGGTCCTTTAAAATGTTTGCTATAAAATGTTTTACTTTTCTCATTGAACTGAAAACCTATCTTTTGGGTGAGATGAGGTTTACTGTTAGAGGCCAATGGGAGGATAGGGTGAGGCAGGAAAGCGTGAAAGTGATAGCTTGGTCAGTGAGGGCTAAATCTCTACTAATCTTCAAAGCAAGATATAACTCAGGATTTTTCTTCTGTTTCTCTCCAGATGAAGGCCATTGTGTTTCCATCCTTGGCTGTGTCAGCAGTGATAGCCCTTTTTTCCAACATTGATTGTTGGCTTCCCCTGACACCATATCACAACCCATTAGTGCTGAAAACTGACAAGCCCAGCTGCAACAGCAAAATGGCAAGTTTAAAAGAAAATATACAAGGGACAGGCACAGAATACTATTAGTATAAAAAAGTAGTTGCTTTTTGTTTTATCTCTGTAAAGTTCAAGAATGCAAACATTTTTTTCTTCTGCTAACAACAACTTGAGTATTTTTTGAATTAACAAAGTCTTTTATTTTTTAATTCAGGCTGTGAGTTTTACAAAAGCAACAATATTGAGATGTAGTAAAAAAGAATCCTTCCTTTAGGAGGCTTGCAGGGTTTATTTTGCTTATATTTGTATGGAGTATGGCTTTTTGTGTAAGACAAAGACATTTCAGAGAAATTAATGGCTCAGCAGTTCCAGTGTTCTGACATCCGAACTTCAAGCTTGTGTTGTCTGTAGAGTGGAATTTGATGTTTTCTTTTCTTTCTTTCTTTCTTTCTTTCTTTCTTTTCTTTCTTTTCTTTCTTTTCTTTCTTTCTCTATTTCTTTCTTTCTTTCCTTTTTCCTCCAGACTTTGGAGGATGCGGAAGCAGTAATGGCAAATGTTTCTTCTGATTGTACAGGTGCTTCCCCAGGGGAAGAAAGCAACAGCCTCCATAGTTCCAATGCTATGTACTTGCAGAGATAATGGGCCTTGAGCAAGGGCAGGTAAGTTGTCAAAACTTTAGTGCCAGGGTCCCCATTTGATATCACCCTGAGGGCTGCGTGCCTGTTTGACTCTGTCAAAGCCCAAGGCACACTTGCAACCCAATAAGTAGAGCCCAACACCAACAGCAAAAGGAAACTGGTGAAGTACATGAAGGAAAAAAAAAAAAAAAAAGATTAAATGCCAAATTCAGTAAAAAAAATCCAAAATTTATTTGCAACCCTCTGGGTCAATGAGGATGAAAAAACGTCAGGATAACAAAAGTAATGAGTTTGGTTTAGAACAAGTGGGATCATTTAGACTTGGTTTTACAGATCGATAGCTATGGATACAAAGGACATTCATCTCAAGTTATCTATTCAGGCATTTTTATAATCCACATAACTGAGTTCTTTCAAATGCATATCTATGGAAATTTGTGTGGCAGTAGCTGGTAGAGCCCCTATTTTACTCGGGTGTTGAAAAGCAACGGCTTCCACCCCAAAGTGTCTGCAGCTAAAAACTTACTCATCAGATGAAGGAAATGGTACTCTCCTTGCAGACTTATGGGTGGAAAGGTGAGCCTGACAGACCTAGTGACCTTCCAAGGTCATACTGTGTACCTCTTCTGGAGGAGGACTGCCATCTGCTAAGGCCTGAATTTAGGAAGCCCAACCTACTCTGTGGTAACTTTCTGGGTGATTCTTTAAGGATCTATTAAAATGCTTTCATATGACGTAGCTCTAAGTGAAGTGTGTGGATGGAGAGTGACCACATTAGGACATACAATTAGGGCAGAAGAGCTAGAACTGAGTCAGTTGACGTCCTGTGTTTCCATGTGGCATCCTTCTCATTTATTCAAGCCCTGGGTTAGTGACCTGGGATGAGCTGATCTCCGTCCTCTTTCATTCATTGCTACAAAACTAGTCTGCCTTCGAAGCTTCCTTGTTTTTCCTTTCTCTTCTTGCTTGACCAACCCAAGGACTTTCTGAAGTACTTAGACATTTCTGAATTTTTAATGCATTTGGATTCAGGCCTAGTTTAGCTTCACATGATAGCTACAGTTTTAATTGTGGCTCAGATTCTGGAGGGATTCTTCACAAAGTTGTGGGGTTGTGTTGTTTTGTGTTGTTTTGTTTTGTGTTGTTATGTTTTGTTTTTAATGGGATGTGTCAGGTGTGAAATATAACACAGAATGGACTTATACTGTATATGAAGTTGTAGTCATGAAAAAGCTTTATAATGGCAATTGTACTCCAGCCACTCATGGGCAGTCTCTCCAAACAGAAGAAGAGTTCAGAAACACTCAAGTTTCAAAAAATCTGACTTATTTATGCCAGTTTTACACTGGCATGACTCTGCTGAAGCCAGAATGGGAGTGATGAATTTGGCCTCAGACCTCCTTGGACTAGTTCCCTTTCACAAAGAGAAAGACAAAAGCAGAGCTTCAAATAGTTAAAAAAGAGGAAAGCAGATGAAGAAATAATTCCACTAAGATTAGGGTAGTACTTGTTTGCTTAGTGCACCTAGCTAATCCAGTTGTCTGGGTCTAAATACAGAGCTTGTTGCTAGTTTTTCCTATAGAAAAAGCTAAGTTCACATCATGGCTTTGGACACACATGAACTGATTTCTGAGATTTTCTATTAACGCTCGGTCATCACTTGTCAACTTTACAAAGCAAGCATGGGTCTAGTGGCAGGAAAGCATGGAACTCATCATTGGAGTTAGGCAGAAAGGCATTTCTCTGTCTTCTTCAAGGCTCAGTGCTTTCACTGAAGTTTCTCATGTCTCAGTGAGCCAGTCTAACAACAACATTTAGTGAGATTTCATCTGTCTGGTTAACCATTAGCTTACACTGTAGCAAAACTACCATAGTTAGCTTTAATAAAAATAAAAGTCAGAAAAAGCCAGACAGAATGCAGAATACATTGTTTGCTTGGGAACCAATGCCTGTGGAGGAATGTATGTCTGTGTTGTAGATGATTATTGGTTGGTCTTGACTATAATCAAGGATGGCACTGAGGCCTGGTTCCATGGTATCAGCAGGGTTCCTGCATTTACAGGCAAACAGATAAATGTAAGTGGAACTTGACTTGTGTGGCGCTGGCTCCCTCCTCTTCTGGGCATCTTTATTAAAAGCCTGACATTCTGTTCGCCAGCTGTCCATACTCCTGAGCAGTCTCAGTCAGCCGTACTCCCCTTTGACGGGTATCTAAAATAACTGTTATCTGAGCTGCTCTGTTCTGTGCCTTTTGTGTCTTCTGAGCTAACATGGGAGAGAGTAACAGTGCAGACTAAGTGCTCTGCACTGTTTCAGATATTGAAAGGAAACTGGATATCATGGAAGTTGTTGCTGGAAGTGTACTGTTTCTCACTTTAATCAGCCCTCTCAGTGCTAAAATAGACACTAAATGAAGAAACAAAATACCTGGGTGTGTGGAAAGCATCTGGAGCTTTGCTGTACTTGGTTTTCCTTAAAACCATTAAGGAGGGCTTCCACTCTAAAGGGTGCTTTAAAACTGATTCTACGTATGTTTCAGCAAGAATTTCAAGAATTTTCTTAGGCAGCAGACAATTTAGGTGATCGTTTATTTAATTTAGTGTCAGCTCTTCCTGCCTCCCTTCCCCCAAATGCAGGGGGGGTGTCCCTCATCCACTAAATATGCCCTGGATTTTTTTTTCACTGCTGTGTGGGCAGATGGTGTGTATGTGACACAGCTTGGGATATCTTCTGCCTTCATGAATGCTACATTTTGGTGGAAAAAAGGTCTTTCCATTCTTTTGAGGAATTTTCCTTCTCCAGAAATGATCTGTCTGTCATTAAAGCCAGAAGTAACGGTAGCACAAGGGAGGGAAACTAGATTCCTGGAAGATCTTGCAAAGCAATTAACATGCTGAATTCTTTGGTCGATAGGTATCCTCTCTCAGAATGAGCTGGACTCTGATTCAGGCACAGAATTAAATGAGGAATTCTTAAAATCAGTTTAGCATACTGAGCTTTATTGGAAATCTGTCTCTTATTTTGGTGTGTGAGACTTGAGTTCTTTTGAGACTGTCTCAGAGTAACCCAAAGGCCACTAAGACTTAGCTTCTTCAGTCCTTTCGCAACTTTCAACCATGTCGCTAAGAAGAGTCTTCCTTAGAAATGCCTTCTTTCCTGCTTACGAGCCTAGTTCTTCCTCCTATTATTGGTGACATAGAAATATATAATAGAGGTTCTATATGAAGGTATTTTGTCTGTGAAGGAGAAAGGCAGCTTACAGGTGTGATGGGGTGAGCAAAATGAGAATATCCTCTGTGGTCTTTAACAAGTTAAGTCGTGTACTCCCTGTGCTGACGTGGGATGAAGTAAAGTAATCTCCTATTTCTGTTCCCTTTGAGAAGAGCAGGCCTTCAAAGGTGTGAGCACTCTCTCACTCAGTGTGCCAAGCTGCAGGCATCGACAGAATGGAGACATCCGAAGTGGCTTTCAGTTAGTTTGAGTGCAAGGAGTAGTCTGGCTGTGGCAACACAGAGCTCAATAAAAACAGCTAATTTATTTGCTGACCTAGCTCCCATGTCTGATTGTACCCTAGCATGTACCCACTAGGTTTCTTGTTTCCCTTCTCCTGTGAAGAACTAGCATTTGGCCACTTTTGTGCAAGACAGTTATTTTTGTAGTAGTTAGCTATGAGTTAGTTTTCTTATATCATGTTTGGGCAACTAAATAATTAGCCTGCTTTGGAAAATGCTGAGTCTACAACACAGCTCCCAGTGAAGTGAAAAGAATTACAGACTACTCAGCAATCTGGAAAATGAAACCTTTTGCTTATTAAATATGGAGCTGGGAACAGAATTTATGGTGTTCATTTTTTGAAATCTGAAGCTGCATAAACTACAGCTTATATTAGAAATCTACACATATGAAGTTACTAAGGGGCTAGTAAATGACTAGTAACAATTTCTATAAATCAGTTCGTACAATGTCCATCAAGATTTTTTTTTAAAAAAACTGCTTGAAATTGCCTATAATACATCCATCCACAAACTTTTGATGTACCTTTGACTTCTGTAACATAAAAGGATTGTTCCTTTGTCAATTTTATATCTCCAGAACATCATGTGTGGCCATGATATATTTGTAGAAGGGATTCTTTGGTTGAAATGGCTGCTGACTGAAGTCAGCTGGGGCTGACTTCAATCCAGCACAAGAATCTCAGTTTGGGAACCCGAATAATGGGGTACTGCAGTCTTGTGGACAGCTTAACCAGGCAGAGGACGGAAGCAGGTTCTTTGAATAGCTTTCTTTTGTCCACCATCATGAAATCAAAAAGCAAATCTTTTGAAAAACACTAGGCAGTAATTCCCATGGGGCTTTCCTAGACTCATCTGTCATGGAGAAAATCCTATTTTCCTTCTTTATCTATTGTCCTCCAAGAAGCCTTGTGACCAGTTAGGTCATTTTAGCTTTAAACGTTAACTTGGCTAAGACATTTTAATTTAGTAGATGCATTTCAAAATGCATCTAGACTGTAATCTTCCACTCATGCTCTAAGAACAATGATCCATACTTTCTGTTAAACGCTTAATGATTTTTGAGTGAAAAGTATTTTGTTTATGATGCTACTATTGAATAATAGTAATGCTGTTGTAAGAGATTTTTGTAAAGGTCTAGGAGGTGTGTGGATTCCCACCAGAGAGTTGATTTGAGACTGTTTTACTCTGTCGAAGTCCACTTCTGTGGATATTTATGTGGTAATAAAGTGTCAGGCCTAGTATTTCAGTTAGACTATATCCCAGTTACACTGAACTATTAAAATGTTCATTCATTAATTCATTCATTTACTGACTCCTTCCAGAATGTCCTACAAAGATATTTTGCCAACCTTGTTTACATAAATTCCCCATTGTGCTTTGCATTTTTATTAAATAAAGGTGGTGTTCAAAATAGCTTGTAAATTGACAGGATACAAATTAGTGGGAAAGCAAACGTTAAGGAGTCGGTTATGTCTCTTGGTGAGCTTTGTAAAGCATTCTATTTAGAATCAATTGTACAGATGTATCGTTTATTTTTCTGCTTTCCCTTTTCATTTGTTATAACTAGGGAAATTTGCATGAAAATTGGTTGTGTGTGTTTTTTCAATTTTCACCTGCTTTGACTGTTTATTTTATATCTGCAGTTTTAATGGCTTGTCTTGTGACATCACTGTTCATTGCTGGGGATATGACAGTGATGTCACAGAAGGTTCAGTTTATAAGACAATGCTTTTTGAGACTGAGAAGGACTGTAAAACCTTTCTTTCTCTTGGGCCACCAGCTGTTGCTAGCTGATGGCTGTCATCATCGTGTGGAGCCTAAAGCCAACGTGTAATGATCAGCACCTTTGTGTATGTGTCACAAAATGGCTACTCTCCTCAAAACTTTGCTGCAGAAAACAAGGTGTTCCTGGTCATGGAAGAGCTTCCTTGTCATCCTTACTCAGGACACAGATTTATTTGGGGATGAAGTCTCCACTGATGTGTGCTTTTATTTTCTATATCGTATCTGTTCTTTGTCTGAAGTCACCTTTGTTTCTATCAATTCAAATCCAAAACTTTTCAGGAAAATGAGACTCCTCTAGTCCGGTTTGGGGAGTGTGGGAAACTATGGCTCCAGGTCAGGGAATAGGCAGTAATGAATTAACCATACAGGAAAAAAAATAAATATCTTCCTTTGGTATATGGGTTTATATGAATGTGAAGTGACAGAGACAGGACAGCAGAAGAAGAAAAGACCTATCTAAATACAGTATATTTTCCACAATACTCGTATAGTTGTCCAGAGTTCCTTAAACACACCCCACGTCTTTTCAAGTAGAAGAGGGACCACAAGAGATGGCCTTTGGGAAACCAGCTTCCCTTAATATATTCAGACAGTGGATGTGATATATCCAGTTGTTGCTGTGCAGAATCTGGAAAGATAGTGAGCACTTCTTTCACCTTTTTTTTCTTTATGCTCAATCTCATTTCCAGCACCTCAAAAACATCCAACTGAAAGTGACCTACCAGTCAAGTCGCAGTCCCTCACCTCCAGCAAAGCAGGAGGTGTCTGGATGGCTCCTTTAGCAGCCCATGCTGGTAGCACACCACTGCTCACCCCACAGGGCCTCTTACAGAGCGACTCAGGCTGCTCTGGCTTCTTCCCAGTGACTCAGTTTGTCACTTCTGTCAGTCTGTGGCACGTACACACACACACACAGCAGCTGCCAGTGGCCTGGGGCCAGGGATCATAATTTTTCTTTCTGAGCTTACTTCTGCACACTGGCTGGCTACATTGCGGTCTGGTACCTGCAATAGGCTCTGACCTCTTTCTGTGTGTTGTAGAACACCCTGCTGTGAGGCTCCAGTGGCATGCAGACAGTCAGACCCGTTTGCTGGTGTCTTTCCCTCTGCTTTCTCATCATCTCTTCAAAGCCCATTTTGTACCAGCAGCTTGGATTTTTGTCTCCTTTTGGAAGGTGGTGGTTGTCTTTGATAGCAGGATTTTTGTGTTTTTCTGCTGTGATGAAAGTAAAAATAGACTTGTCCATTTTAGGTATATTTGAATAATTGCTAAAAATAAAATACAAAAATCAAGGCTCTGCTCTGCAAAGTAGTTTTCAATCCCCTGAAGAGTAACATGGCTCTTTCTGACTCCACACAGGCAGACAGGCCTAATTCAGCTGTCTATTGCATGGTATGTTTAAGTGGTTTTGTAAAACAGTGTTCCCTAAATGTTGACAGTTTAATGGATTTCATTAGTGCCTGCCTACCAGCTGAGGGCTCAAACCTGCCCCCACCAGGGTTAGCTCAGGTGAGTTCAGAAGTGGCTGTGTGGAGGACCACCCTCATCTCTGACAGAGCTGCTCCAAGAGCTGTCCCTGGAGCCCTAAGACAAGAGCAGGCGTCTTCTGCACTCCCACATCCACAGCACAGCGTGGCAGTGGCTGGTGAATGGATGTAGTCATGTTTCCACTCATCTTTCCTTTCTTCTCATTAGGCAGAAGTGGCACCAGGGCTCCATCACACACCCAAAGATGTGTGGGCCTTCACAGGGTCTTCTGAGAAGATTATCTCAGATTATCATGCAGGTGAACAGCCTTGGTTCAATATCTTGGGGGCTAAAGGAATGTCTCTGCTATGCCAAAACATGCTTATGCTTTGTCCCCTGGGCCTGTGAGACCTGTAGATGCGTAGAAAGTCTAATGACCCTCCCAGTCCAATTTCCATAAGGAAATAATGTTCATGATTTTGTTCCAGTCACTGCCCAGGAAGTTGAATAGCATCTGAAAGATAGCCTCATCAAGGTAAATAATAGCTGAATTGAGTCTTTGTCTACACTCAGTGAGGTCAGAGGAAGCTTGACTGCTTTGTCTGGAGTATGTCTTGGGAGAACATTTTGAAGGGGAAAGTGTTAAAAGTAATAACATGAAATCTTAGAATTGACAATTATTTTATTCCTTTTGTAAACAAAACAAAGAAAAAGATGGTCCTAAGGAGCCGTGAGTATAACTGAGACCCTGGTTTAGTAATCTCACTGCATGTTAGACTGTTTCCAAACTGAAGAAGACACCCCAAAACTATCAGAAGCAACTTAATATTTTGACGGCATACTGGAAATCTAGAGGATGACAATTCGCTGTAACAACTACAAACCGAAGGCAAGTTCTGTAGTTAAAAATTAGTTGTAGCCTCTATTAGTGTGATGTCTAATGATTTCATCTTTTTTTTTTTTGAGGGACTGAAGAATGCCTATATTTAGTCTGTATCCAAAGATGGTTTCTCCCCTACCCTTCCTGAGAAGTACTGTTTGAAATACCTGTATGTGGTTAGGCACTAGCTAAGGGAGAACAGTGCAGACTACCCCACACTTTGGAATTCTGAGCATCAGGACTGCAGCGTGGCTATGCCCTATGAAGTACTAGCAACTTCCCTCTCTCTGGTTTCCAAGTGCGGGTCAGTTCCCATGTCCAGTCCAGTCTGACAGTCCTCATGCTCCTCAGAAGAGTTAGGTCAAGTTCATTCTTGTGTCTTTGCTCCCATGTGACTGCTGTGCTCTGGGTAGGAGAGGGAAGACGTCTAAGGGAGACGCAGCCTCTCCATATGCAGCACGCTCTTTGCCTCGGAGCTTACCCTTCCCTGCAGCCTTCCTGGGCCTGTTGCTGGTGCGGGTGAGGTAGTCAAAGTAGCTTTAATTCATTTCCTAGCCAAGCTGACTACAGAGCTTTTTCGGAGCTGTTACGCTACTACCACTGTATCTGATGCACTTTTTTTTTACTCTTTTTGTTCTTCAGTAGCAGCTCTTTTTCAGGCATGGTTTTCTATTGAAGCTAGGCAAGAGCAGTGAGACATACGAGCAGGTCTTTCATACTCCAGTAGAGGTCAGATACCTACCTACAGTAAAGAAGCTAATTCATTACAGTATGATAGATTATAACAGCTTATTTGGAGCCCTATTATATAAATCATTTGAATGTGTATTTACATAACATTCCTATTAATTACCACAAAGACTGTAATGACTGTGAGCTGTTCCAGTTTATCTTGTAAATATGTATTTAAGCAGTTCTGTAACAGGTAATATTTAATCAATAGACCATAACAGATCATTAATCATGCCAAACCTTTGTGTAAAAAGTAAATTTGTACTAGTGGAACGTAATGGATCCTTTGGAGTACCATTTAACGTATTGCACTACTCATATGAAAACTTTACAATGCCACCAATAATACATGTTAAAAGCCTTAGTGTGACCTCTTGTATGGTAGATCTGTGTACTTGCACATGTGGGCATATTTTTCTTAGAATCATAGAATTGTTTTGGTTGGAAGAGACCTTTAAGATCATCAGATCCAACCGTTATCGCAGCACTGCCAGGTCACTGCTAAACCATGTCCTTAAGCACCACATCTACATGTCTTTTAAATGCGTTCAGGGTTGGTGACTCAACCACTTTCCTGGGCAGCCTGTTCCAGTGCTTGACAGACCTTTCGGTGAAGAAAATTTTCCTAATAGCCAATCTAAACTTCCCCTAGTGCAACTTGAGGCAAATTTCCTCTTGTCCTATGGCTTGTTATGTGGGAGAACAGACCGACACCCCTCTCACTACAACCTCCTTTCAGGTAGCTGTGGAGAGCAATAAGGTCTCCCCTGACTCTCCTTTTCTCCAGACTAAAAAACCCCAATTCCCTCAGCCACTTCTTATAAGACTTGCTCTGTAGACCCCTCACCAGCTTCGTTGCCTTTCTTTGGACGCACTCCAGCACCACAATGTCCTTCTCGTAGTCGAGTGGCCCAAAACTGAACACAGCATTTGAGGCATGGCCTCACCAGTGACAAGTACAGGGGAATGATCACTTCCCTACTCCTTCTGGCCATGCTATTTCTAATACAAGTCAGGATGCTGTTGGCCTTCTTGGCCACTTGGGCACACTGCTGGCTCATACTCAGCCAGCTGTTGATTGACACCCCCAGGTCCTTTTCCACTGGGCAGCTTTCCAGACACTCTTCCCCAAGCCTCTAGCACTGCATGGGGTTGTTGTGACCCAAGTGCAAGACCTGACACTTGGTCTTGCTGAACCATTGTCCTCAGCCCAGCGATCCAGCCTGTCCAGATCCCTCTTAGAGTCTCCCTACCTTCAAACAGATCAACAGTCGTCTGCAAACTTACTGAGGGTCCACTTGATTCCTTCATCCATATCATTGATAAAGATATTAAAGAGTACAGGCCCTGGTACTGAGCCCTGAGGAACACCACTTGTGACCAGCTGCCAATTGGTTTGAACTCCATTCACCACCACCCTTTGGGTTCAGCCATGCAGCCAGTTTTTTATCTAGTGAAGCGTATGCTCATCCAAGCCATGAGCAGCCAGTTTTTTGCAGGAGAATGCTGTGGGAAACAGTGTCAAAAGCTTTACTGAAGTCCGGGTAAACGACATCCACAGCCTTTCCCACATCCACCAAATGGGTCACCTTGTCATAGAAGATCAGGTTAGTCAAGAAGGACCTGTCTTTTATAAGCCCATAAAAAAGGGACCTATCAGCACACACAGGACATACACATGCAACAGGAAGTTCAAGATCTATCCCACCCTGCGCTATGGCCATTAAGCTGATGACCATCTTTAATTTACTTGAGTGCAGGCAGGTAATGCTGTTTTTTGAAAACTCCAGATATTATCCACTGAAATATCACTGCACCACTGAAAATCCACATGATGTACTGCACACATGCTTGCCAAACTGTCCTGGGAAGCTGGCTACAAGCTACAGCTGAAGTCATAGCTAAAAATTAAGAGCCAAATTGTGGTCACGTGAGTTGATCTGCCGGCATCATGCAGGACTACTGCACAGTTAAGGTAGGCAGGGTTGGTTCCCAGACTAGGAATGTCATTCTAGGCACTGTCCTATGTCACGAGCATGCCATGCAGTTTGTGGTGAACAGCAGTGCCTGCTCAGAGAGGATTCATGACTGAAATAGTAAGAAAGCCTTAGTCCAGGACTGTAGTATATTGGCAAAGCCTTGTAGGAAGTCTGTGCATCATTGTCCCTGGCCAACTCCACTGATCTGTTGCTTTCATAAGCACTAAATTCACTTAATTATTATTTTTTAAAGCTTTTATTAATGGTTCCTTTGGAGCTTTTGCAATCTGTTGTCTAATGTAAGCTTTGATTAAGTTTGAAAAAAATCTCAGCAATAACAGTTCTCCTGTGTAATAACTAATCAATATATGCTAATCATTTGCCAAATACATTTCTTCAAGAGAAATGGTTATGAAGTTAGGTGACTGCCAAAAAAGAAAGAAAAAAAGAAAGCTCCTTCAATTCCTTAGCCAGTAGGTATTTGTATCTGTAAAAGATAAACCAGTTTTGTATTTTTGCCAATTAGTACAGAAATTTTATGAGCTGGCATGAATATTCAATTCAAATGATTTTTTTACAGCTAAGTTATAAACCTGTAGAAAACACGTGAGGCTAACTTGTCCCTGAATATAGCAGTGAAGCTGAGAGCTGCTGTAATAAAGTAATCTACTAAAAGGTTATCTTTCATATAAGATTGCTTTCCCTAAGCGCCTAAGCATATTAACAACATCTGAAATGCACTTGTAATTATACGCACCTCAGAAAAGATTTAAAATTGTTTTCTTTGTCCACACTTACAAAAACATCTCAGTCACTCCGTCATCTTATTTTACCTATGCACCTTAAAGCTTGTAAAAGCAAAATGGAAGAAGCAATCACCCATCAGAGAATTGCTCATAGGTGAACTTTGTCCATCTCTAGTGGCATTAATTTTGCTCTCTGTGAACTGCACTTGACACCCTTATAAGGTCTGAAGAATTTTTCCCATCTCTGACTGGCCTACATGACTGTTTGCTACTAATTTGCATTTTGAAGATGATGCACTGGCAAAAAAAGAAATAGTTCATATAGTCTCTGACAAACAGCTTTCCGGCTAAATCCCACAGCTTTTGGGGAAAAACTCATCTTTGCCCGTTTGGTCAGCAAAATTAGCAGCGTGCTCGTGTGACTGGGAGCTGCAGGAGTGGGTACAGCAGCAAAGTGGGAGGCGTGATGCTTTAACCACAACATCTTCATGTTTGAACTCTAGCTTCCTTTTGCCTGCTTGCCGACCATACTAATGAACCTAAATGCCCTGCAACGCTGTTGCTGTCGTCTGTACGCTGCAAAAATAAATTGTGTATAACACAGCAAGAAACATTTATAACTTACTTGCTTCTTATTCTTATTTGCCGTATTTAGTTTCTGAACCAGGCACCGAGACCAGCAAAACAGAACTACTGAAAACCCAGTCCCAGAGAGTGAAAGCAGAATGGTTTGAACAGTACTGAGGTTTTTAGACAAGGATAATAATAATACTTTTAAAGTTGGTATGCATCCTTGCCTTGTTAGAGATCTGATTTTGCTGTGCTACTCAGACAAAAGTACATTTGATTTTAAGCCCTCGTAGAAATTCCATTTGAAAATTTCAGCTGGCTTGGCTTAGGAAGGCACATTTTTATCTGTCTCCAGTCTTCTGGGGCTACCGGTTATTTGGTGAAGACCATTTGAGCTAATGGAGCTCACTTGAATTCCCCTCAGGAGTTAAATTCTTTCCTCAGTAAGGACTGTGGGATCAGTTATTAGCTGTTCTGCTGAATAAACTGAATACCCGTGGAGCTTTTTAGCTTTTGCTTTGTGAAGCCCATGGCCTTTAGAAAGGTCTGTGATGGTGCTGGTGATTTTTATTGTGATAATACTCCTAAATGCCCAGGCACAACTGAGAATGGTACTAATATACACCACAAGCTACCTACAGAATTGCAGCAGCAGAAGTACGGGGTCCCTGCCTTGAGCACTTCATGGTGTCTGTGCTTTCAGGATGATTCGTTGCAGAGTTCTACTTGCTGGATTTTATTTCTAAAATGATCTTGTTTCCAAATGTTAATTTTCACAATGGAACATGGGTTATAAATGTATATGTTATTAGGGCATTTTATCATAAGTAAGAGGACTTCCTAGCATCTCCTTTGGCAATTTTATTAAATGAAAGTATTAATTTCCTGCTTTGGAAGGGAGAAGGCTGTGCAGTTTGGTTCTAGCTATCACAAACGGATGAAAAACTTATATAGAACTTAATGGAAAATTCCTGCAGATTTAAAAGCAAAATGCCATCTCCACCACACAACCGTCTGGGATGATTCAAAGCTGTACAAGAAGAGACTAGCATAATTTTACATCTCTGTGTTTTAGAAGCAATTTCTTAAAAGCTGAATATTGTCTTTGCTGTGAAACTTTTATCAGTGTTGAGTCAAAGAAAGCCATTATAATACTTTTGGATTTAACACTTGCCAGATCAAGGTTGGAGGCAACTGTGATGGGAGGGAAGGGTAGAATCTGTTGCAATGTTGTAATCCTCTGTTGTATGACACACAAGAAGGGCGATCTTGCACAAAGCATTTCCAGGGTGGAAAACATAGCTCCTGAAATCACTGCTCCCCCAGGCTGGGTTGGAGAAATGACTTTTCGACGTTAAGGGAGGGCAGTGGATGTGGTGGATTGTCTGTCATTAGAGCTGTTTAGGTCAAGACTTGGTCTACTCAAGCCACACCTGTATGGTAGGTGAAACTGGATAAGACAGTAACAGTGGTCCTTTTTGACCTTAATGATATAGGAAAATCCTGCAAAGCATTTGCATAGGATACTGTCAGCAGGTGTGTGCTTTCATCTCTTAGGGCGTTGTATAAAAGCATATGCTGACTTACAAATGGTGAGAGTATTAGACCCATCTTCTACTGTCCTGATACAATGGAGGAATTAATTAAAAAAAATAATTCTGGTAAGTAAGCTGAAAATGGACTAGAAAGTGCCTGCTCTTTCAGATGGTGCAGGGAAGTCTCTAATTGCTCAAACTAACTTCACTGAAGTGCAGAGCAAGGGAACAGATAACACAAAAATGTATTAGTTGCTTTTGTTGCAGCATAAAAGACCACAGCAAAGGATTAGGTTTTGCTGTTCAGCAAAGGAAGGGGCTGAGTTTCTCGCACCCTCCACATCTCCTTTTTTTTCTATAGTTCAAGAATCTCAAGACACTCACAGTAATTTAGCAGTAGGGTAGTTTGACAACACACGGAGTGGCACAGCGCTGCCCCACAGAATAGTTTCCCGACGCCCTTTCAGGACTGCGGCTCACGAGCACGCTCTTACGCTGAGAACATTTTTATGGGAACATTCAGGCAAACAAACACAGATGGCTGCAATTGGCCTCTCCCCTCCCCTTCCCTGGTGGGTAATCGGCACTTTTATTAAATCGCATAATCATTTGGGGTAATTCTGTAGTATCAGGTCAGGCAAGTTTTCCTTATGAAGGTTCACCTGGTAAGTACCGCATGGTGATAGATGAGTTTTGTGTTACTTCACATTGCTTGGGACCGACGCCAGTCAAATCACCGCCTGACTTGTGTACCAGGTAATCAGTCACACCCAGGCTATCTAAAGCTGTGCTTGCCTGGGCCAGTCTTCTCTGAAAACAGCTGGGAAGCGTGCCATATCGACCACATTCCCTCAAAACGGCAGATAAAAGCAGCGAGAAAAGTTCAATCACGCTCTAAGTACCCAATGGTGCTTCTGGCACTTGCAGGGAAAAAACCCAAGGCCAGGAGGAAGCTCGGAGAGGGAGCGGGCGAGGGTGCAGAGCAGCCGCGGTCACAGCGCAGCGGTCGGCTTTCAGCTGGGACAGGGGAGGAACGTGGGATGGTTCCCACAACATCTCCCAGCTCCGGGAACCTCTTCCCTTCCAACGCCGCCTGCGCTGCGCTGCCTCCGAGGGCACAGTCGGATGTTTGCTTGAGAAACAGCTGTGGCGGTTTAACAAGTTAGTGCTTGATCAGCTATTTGTTCCTGCTCCGCTCTGCCGAGGTGCAGTAACCGAATCTGTGGGCTCTTCCAGGCTGTTGCAGTGTGGAAGGGAAACGGGCTTTGCTTCAACTGTTTGCAGGTATAGACGGTTGCCATATCTGAGCTGTGGGGGCAGTGGTAAATAGTTAAGGGGCAGTGGCTTTTTAAGCAGAGACAGCTGTCTCCCAAACGAATGTCTGACTGTGCCATAAAAGACACTCAACACCATTAAACTTTGGGCTGTCAGCAATAATTACAGAACATGTTCACACTGTGTAAAAAAGCAAAAACTACAGAGAGGAAGAAAAGTGACATGAAAATTCAAATGTGAAAGAAACTAAGTAATTACACTTGGAAAAATAAAGTGTTGCTTATGTGACTAAAGAGTGTTATTCCAAAAAAACACAATCTAGGAGCAAGTTTTGCCAGTGAACCTTTCATGTAGGAAGTGGAAAGGATGAGGAGAAAAACTGCATGGTCCTTTTGCTGTTTGCCCCTTTATTTCTCTTTCTGGGACTTGAATGGTTGGTAATCCCCACTGCAGTTTTGTAATGCTGCTAGTTTAATGTACATGAAGTAACATACCGGCTGTATATAACCTTACCTGTCTACTTCAGTGTACATATGACAAATTACAAGGTACAACTGCTCTGTGGAAGTTAACAGTCTGAAGTCACATCACTTTATTTCATAGTCAGTGAGGGAACATCTTCAGTAGACAAGTCACACTCAAGGCAAGATGTAGCTTTCTACCTGTGGTTGTCACAGATAATGTCTCCAAGAGTTCCCAGTCAAGGAAACTGATGAAAAAATGTGGGCTCTCGACTGGTTTATACTAGGTGTTTGCTTCCATTGCAAAGTCAGCTTTGAGTTTCTTCATCCTCATCATTTTGTCCTGTCCGTGTGACTCTGTGTCAATGGGAAGGCATGATTGTAAAACCATGGACACTTGCAGCAGATGCAGGAGTGGGCGTAGTGCTGCAAATGTATTCTGTTTAGGTGTTTAGATTTAAAACTGCTTCTGGCTCCTCAAAGAGAGCATCGTTTTGGGGCTCCACAGCTTTCTAGTTCAGATAATAGTAAAAAAAAAAAAATTACCAAAGATAGGTGTAAAAAGTTACGAAAGGGCTATTCGCATACCTTGGTTTACTGGCTCAAGTAGAAGCACTGAGGAAACACCTTTTGAGCCTTGAGTGCTTGCATTTCCGTAAGCCCTTGGTGGAGCTGTTTGAGACTGCCTGTGACCATGCTTCTTGCCCAGCAGCCTGGTTTTGACACCTCTGTCATGGGTTGTCATGCTCCAGCTGTTTTTTAACACATTCACATGAGCACCAAGAAGACAACAGGTATTCGCTTTGGCCACACTGTGCCAGGTCCCAGCACCAGGTAGCCACTCTGTGTGTACCAAACACACCTGGAGTGAAGCAGCCATGCATTGGCAGGACTGGCAGTGCAAGCTGTTACGAATGCATTAAACCTTACATGGGTACCCGCCTATGCCTGCCAGTGCCTGCAGCCTCCCATCATCTCTTGCAAATGGTGTTTAGGCTCTTTCACAAGGACTCTTGGCTTTCACTATGCACAGCAACAAGGATTTGGGAACAAAGGATTTTTTGTTTTTGTCCTTGCTGTTGTTTGGAGCAGGATGTCTTCACTGGGAAATGCAACTGAAGGCTTCATGTAAATTGTCTAGGAAGTGGTAAATCAGTTCATTTACAAAATCAATATATCACACAGGGAGCTGAACAAAACTTGGCAGCTGTGCCTATATCCCCTTCACACCTGAGGGACTACTGACTGAAAACATAAGAGTCCGTTACTCTGCCTATAGCAGTATACAGTAGCCATGGACCTCACCAGGATCTGCAGAGCAAGACTACCTTTATAAGTTGGCACTTGTGAATTTTTGTGTAAAGTATGTCCAGCTGCAGGAAGATTTTTCTTTAGTGGTACTGGAGCTTCATGTAGAAGTTGATCTTCCTGAGCCCCTAGTGACACAGGTACCAGAGCCCAGGCTTACGTAGGGTCAGTCCTTCTGGTGGTTCCAGCCACAACAGGGAAGTAAATCTGTTATTAATTCTCAAATATTTCATCTGCTTTCTTTTATATTAACCGTGAGGTTAAAAAAATACATCACAGGAGAACCTGTCTTTCACAAGTGTCACCATCACTTTCTCGTGCAGAATGGCTGGTCGCAACGTGGAGCTGGAAAAGCGCAAGCCCTCGTTTAGTGCTTGGTAGACTTTTCTTGGTATTAGGCACTGACGTTAAAGGATATGGCTTTCCTGCTGACTTCAGAAAGAGGTAC
>NW_008626346.1:26298-42555 GCF_000691845.1 Merops nubicus
AGGGCTTTTTAAACAGCTTTCCCTGCCGTTGCTTTATTCATATGCATTTCCATGTGCAGCGGGGTTAAAAGACTCGGCGCCCTTCCTGACCCCGTGCTTCACCCTGGTGCTTTAAAGCAGCGCTGGAGGGCAGCGGCGGGGAAAAGGGAGGCACTGGTGCACAACGAGAAGCTGAGACCAAAAGACTAGCCCGTGCTGCGCGCTCCCACTTCTCGGCAACTGTGAGTCACAGGCGTAAAACACATTTGCGTGCCGGCTGTGTGACTTGTCCCTAGAATGCTTCAAACTTTTTATAGCTGCTCCCACTTGCTGCAGTGTCACCTGCTGGCGAGATCAAAGTACTCAATAGCACGCTCCCCCGCGCCACGCTAAACAAAGTCACCGAAGCCCTTGAAAACTCCTACAGATGTTTCCTCTCTGAAGACAAAAGGATATTTTTCTCCCCTCCCTTCCTCCTTCACACCAAAGAACAAATCCTATGCCTCGCTGAGTTTGTACCACCTCAGATTAATTGGCACTAATGCAAATGTTCGTGGCTGTGTGTGGGATGTTGCTGAGAGCATAATGGTTGTAGTATTTGCTTGCATGTGGTTACTCCACTTCAGCTGTGTAATTCATTGCTTTATAAAGTGCTTTACAATGCACTACAGCACGGGAAGCTAATCATATGCCGTGGCAGACAATACAGCAGAGATTCAGAGAGTTACTGCAGGTCTACTGAGGCCCGTGCCCTGAAGTCCCCAGTCCTTTTTCATCAAAAGTCCTCCTCAAGTGAGTGTCTATTTTGCCACCTGGAACAAACTCTTAGAACTGCCAGAATGTCTGGAGCTTTTCTGCTGGCTCCCCGTGGGATTCCCTTTCATTCCTTTTCGGTCTAATTTCCCTTTCCTTCACTCCCACCCTGAGTTTTTCTCCCTCTTTTTAGGCATCTTATTGGCAGAGTACTCCAGGCATAGCAGTATGAAGGATGTACGAGAGTTTCCATTCTAAGGGGGTTATTTTGAGTTGCTTATGTTTCTGGCTGCAATTTTAAGCATTTGATATCAAGCCCAGAAGCAATTTTTTAATTGGAAAGTGTAAGCTGAGATAGGTACAAGAACAAAAGTTTATTTAAAAATTATACTTCCAACTGTGCAATTTTAACAGTTCTCATGGATGTGGGGATGGGTTGGTGTTTGCTTCTGAAGTATCTCTTGGCTCTTCTGGTGCAATTGATTGATACTGGCTGCTGGTCACAGGGTGTTTTCTGTGCATGCAGGCTCTGTTCTTTAGGTACCAAACTATGCTGGTGCTATGCTCTCGTATCTAGCTTAGGAAATCTCTCTCTTTGACTGATAAGGCACTCAGAAAGAAAGGAGAGTTCCTTCACTGGACGGCTACAGTAGAAGAGATGTCTTGGAAGTAAGTAGTAAATTTGCCCAATTGGTTGCACAAGTTTTTGCTTTGGTTTAGTGTGCTGGCCTAGCAGAAGCTGAACCATGTAAAAGTTGATAGTTTAATTTATTTTATAAAAATGCACAAAATTCTATTAAAAACCCTGCATGACAGGACTATCAAATTGCAAACACTCAAAGGCTAAGGAAATGACAAAATTGTGTTTGCCTACCCAGCCTTAATTCTGTTTCCTCGCTTGTATAGTTACAACAAAGTTTAATTAGATTGTCGTATATTATTTTGGGGAGGTGCTGGAGCTGGGCTCCCGCCTCATCCATTTTGCATGCTAATGCAGCACAAGGCAGTTTTTCATGAAACTGAAGACCAGAGTACCTCACTTACTGCAGGGGCTGTATGGTGTGTCATAAATAAGATTAGTGTTTGTAGCAGGCAAGAGCTGTATGGCACACTGTGAATGTAGAATGATAATGAAGAGTTTGCACAGGGACAGGGTAACCACTTGCTCCTTCACCCTACCAATCACCTACTGCTATTCCAGTCCTTCCAGTCCACAACTGAGGAATACTAAGCTGATACTCCCATACTGGCTACCTCCCTAGGACACTTATCCCCCCCATACTCCAATTGCCTGGGAACCGTTCAGAAGAAGATGTCAGGATGTTATGTATCCTAATTCAGAGAGCAGTCCTGAGGGACTTGCTGACCCTCTTAAGTGCCCTGTGGTAAATTATTGCTCTGGGAATGACAACTCCTCCACATCTCACTGGGTCCTTCGCTTTAATAATTACCATCTTGCTGTGTGGTTCTTCATAGCTAGAGAAGTTTCTTCAAAGATAAACATGCTAAAGATGTGTTCTCTTTTCATTCTCAGGCAGCGGTAAACTTGAAATTCAGTTTCGTGCAATAGAGCTAATTCATATTCAGGCAGTCATTACTGTTCCCAGCAGATGAAAGGTTTATGACCATTTATTTGAGGGGTCACCTATCAGTCTTCCCCATTTGCAGTTAAGGCTGGCAATTGCTCCTCTGATAAAGATTGTGTATTTCCCCTCAAATGTTTTTCTGTTTGTTTCTGATTGGTTTTAAGTGATGGAAAGAGTTTTCCTTTTAGCTACAAATGCTACTCTTTGAAATTGGAGCGAATGACAGTAGAACTTAAGCATAATAACAGAAGGCATCTTTGCTCCTGTAATTTCACTTGCCTCCATCCCACGTTCTTCTGCAACCATAGCAAAATGCTGAATAGCTTTAGTATTTCATCTTCTGAAAGCTAGAAAATACAGCCAAGGACTCTGAGCCACACTGAAATGAGAAAGGGCTCCCAGAGCACTAAGAAATGTTCCAGTTCTTTTAGGTTCAGCCAGCCCTTTTCTGTTTGTTGCTTCAACTTATGTAAATTAGTAGAGTTCAAGTAGATTTAATATTTATCATCCAAGACAGGAAGGGTCAGTCCTCCTTTCTTCTACATTCCTTCTACTGGAAAAATGTAGTTTCAGTAAAATGTCAGCATTTGTGATTAAAATACATTTCAGCAAGAAGATTTGCAAATTTTTATTTCTGCTGTCCTCCCAAAGTGTCTCTTACTTTTTGTCTCTCAAATAGTAAGATCTAGGGATTAAAGTGACTACAGTCACTACATAACAAGTTTCGAAGTCTGTTTCCTTTTTTTGAAACTCTTAGGTTCTTGAGAGACTTTGGACAAATTGCTGAGTAAAGTACATCACATTAATAATGGTGATCCGTGATTGTCTGGCAGGATCCCTCCATGAGATCCCCTTTCTAAGATGAAATCAATAGATGAAGTAGCAAAATTATTTACTTCTTCATATTTATTGTTTGAAGACATCACTGTTTGCACTGAGGGAATGTGTACACTCCACTGTGCCACATGCTGAGCACCCTGTAATGTCTCCTTATTTCAACAATAAATAAGAACATCTAGCAACTTGTAAAGCTAGATTTGGTGTCAGTATAAGAGCTATACTAAAACCATGCCCTTGATTTGCTTCCAAAAGACCATGTCTTGGCCTGGCCTGGGACATGGTGGATTGTCATACCAGCATTTTCTAGTAGCATCAGCAGCTCCTACAGGCTTGTGTTAGAGCATTACCCCATCTAGTTACAGAGATTGCATTTTTCACAAAGCAGGTCCAACACCACTCCACTGCTCCAGTTAGTGAATAGCAAATTCCATGCTATTCCACTTACTTTTCTGGCCTCCTGTCTTCAGGATCACCAGGTATGTTATTGCTCTGTGCATCAGGTTTCAGAATATGTAGGTGGACATACATGCATCCATCCACAGCTCTTTAATGGCATCCTTCAGCTGCTGTCACATTATTTTGTTGTGCAGGCTTCATCCTGCTGTTTATTCCTGGCTGTAGTCCTGGCTTTGTAGAGGGCTGCAGGACCTGTTTCCTAAGCACCTTTCCTGGTTCTTGCTCTCTTGCAGGTTAGTCTTTGACTGACAAGTTCTTCACGGCTCACTTACTCACTCTGGGACAGAGCAGAAGTTCTCACCTGGCATTAGCCTCTCTTTCACTCTGTCTTGGGTGATGCTCATATGCTCATTCAATCATATGAATGCATTCATACTCAATATGAATATTATTATTCATAATAATGAATTTAAACTTTTTTTTTAATTGCAGAATAGCAGGTGTGTTTAGAATTATGGCTTACATTTTTCTGGTCTAGGTACAGTTTCACTGTTACTAAAAACCTTATTTGGAGAAGACTTAGCTGTTAACATTTCAAGTATCACTGCAAGCTCTCATTTATCAGGCATGATACATACCACTGACTTTTTCATTGTCTTCCCTATATCTCACTTGGTTGAGATAGGGCACATAACATGTAGCCTGCCTCCTGGTGCTGGGCCTTGCACACAGCTAGTGGAGGATGAAAGGATGCTCAGGTCAGAACATTCAGCATGGAACAGGGGTCAAGACATGAGAGGATTCGACAGTAAACAGAGAGTGACTGCGACTAATCTTGCAGGCCAAAAGCCATGGTACCAGGTATGGTAAAACACTGTGGCAGGTGACTTAGATGAGTAAGGTGACTTGATACACGAGAGGACGTGGGGGGTGTTACACATTGGGAGAGCAGAAAGCTGAGGTACCTGCCCTAGCCAAATTCATCATATATCATCATGGCTCTTCTGGAAAGTTTGCGTTGGGAGGGAAAATTTCACATTTCTTTCTCCCATTCAGGTCCTTAAAACAACACCTTAGGGCCTTACAACAAAAGAAGTATTCAAATATCCGTCAGCTCTCCCACTAACGTTGTTTTTTGTTTTCTTCAGCTTTCTGCATTTTCATTTTGTTTGAACACTTCAGCTGTTCTCATCAGTTCCATTCTCAGATGGAAGCCCCTCTCTGGCTCTCCAGCGGTAGGCCGAGCGCCGCCGTGTTTGCATTTCTGAGGCTGCAGAGGAAATGATTACCTTGAAAAACAAACCAACCAGATGTTTTCTTCTGATAGGCATCATACTGTAAGAAAACTCCAGAGTGTGCAAAGAAATGAATATGAATATATGTGTGCATTTGTCCCTCTCTGATCAGTCACAGCTTGTTGGAGGAAGGTTGTGCGTGAGGGAGAGCCAGTGGAGCTCAGTGCCACAGCTGGGCTAGCAAACTAGTGCCTGCAGGGGCAGCACGAGGGGAAGAATTAAAATCAACTGCAGACAAAATCTTATACTTCTTTTTTAACTCGTTGCAGCTGGGGAGGCCAGGGAAGGGAGCCAGTGAGCGGGGTCAGGAGATGTGCACGCACACACAACTGCTGGGTGCAGGAGGGAACACTGTTTGGGAAGGGGAAGCTTCAGTTAAAGGCTGAGGAAAACAACAGAGGGGTTATAGGGTTTATTCCTGGGTGGAGCTGGAGACTGAGAACACTGATCAGTGGAGAAGACCAGGGTCTTCTTTTCTTCCAAAGAGCTGTTTGGAGAAAGTGGAGGAGATGCAGAGAGGTCAAGTGTGATGACTAATATGAGGAGGAGTCACTGGTGTAGGGGAAGGGCTGGGAAAGACATGATGCTTTGGGGCAGATGAAGAATAGGTATTTTGCAAGCTGTCTGCTCTAGTACAGTGAGATAGCGGGAAGGATTGTCAACAGTTGTTTGTGGTTCATTTGAAAGCTGGGACGTGCTCTCCCTTTTGTTATCAGTACAAATGGTCCGAAACACTGCTTTCTTAAGACTGCAGTCTCTTGAGCTATAAGAATAGTAAAACCAATCACATGATGGCTTTGAATTACAATGGAGCCATCCAACAGCTAAAAAAAAGTACTGCTAATAAGAGCAAGTAATTTATGCAGAATATACAGTATATATTTGTAGAATGGCAGTTCGCCTTTCTCCCCATTCCTCCGCATTTTCTTCTTAAAGTCTTATATGTGACCATTATGAATATCTTTTAAATAAATGGTAACCTTTCACTTATTACTAGCTGGAGATACAGTCATTACACCCAAGCAGCCATTAGGTGTGTACTGGTTTTGTGGAAGCAAATGCAAAATGTTAGTGTGACTGCAAATTAACCTGGATCACCAAACACTTAACAGGTTTCCATGTTGGACTGTAGTGTCCTCCAGGGTCTGATGGTTTTCCTCTGAACTGTGTGTGCAGGGCTGGAGAGATAGTGGAAGTCTGCACAGTTTGTGTAGTGGTTAAAAAAACCCTAGCTCTCCAAGTATGATCTGAATTTAATTCACCCATTATATGGTGTGTGTGTGAGCACAGATACTGAAAGTCCTTCGGGTTAGAAGTTACGCGTTTCTGACCTGGGGAGTTAGCCAAAGTTCAGGGTACTACTGCTCTTTTGTTAGGAGAAGAGATGGATGAGGCTCTCAGGTGGTCTTGATGAAATCTTGTATTATGACAAAGAATGCATGAGTAACTGCTCTCTTGAACCCATGGGGGATCAGACAGGAGATAATCTCTTTACATACAGGGTCAGGTCTTTCTGTTCCAGCCCCTGCTCATCCAGATGCTTATTCTTTCCTATTTTGTCAGAATAGTGATGGGGTCTTTGTTCATCTTCGTCCTCAGCTTTTCTCGTCTCACTGTTTCTGTCACACAGTCTCTCACAACATAATTGCTTGTGAAACCCCTCTGTCCACATGTGTCTTTGTTTTGGAAGCTGGCATGTAGTTATGTTTGGGGTGGAGATCATTATTGTTTCAAACATCTGGCTTCATAAAGAAACTTAATGGGTTCTCTGAATTTATTCTGAATTAAGGGATGAAGTGCTACACCCACCGTCTTCCACTATCTTTTACCCAGCTCATAGCAATAAAATGACTGGAAGCAGTATAACCTGTCAGGCTGCTTGTTAAAGAAGATGTCAGGAGAGGACTATTAAACCTCTCTAGTCAGAGTGGGACATGTAATAACTGACCTACACGGCAGCTTGTGTTGCCGTGTCAAAAAAGCAAAGTTCAGGAAACTCCTTATCTTTCAGAAAGGGGTAGACTGCATAGATGAAGGCAGCAGAGAGACATGTCCCTCAAGGCAATGGCAAGGATTACCCTGGCAGCATGCTGTGGGTTCAGGGCTCAGAGGGAGCGACTCATACCATTCCTCTGGATCTGTGGAAGTTTCAGGCGGGATCATAGCTCATGGCAGCTTGACTTCTTATTGTGCACCATGGTGTTATGTGGAAATCAAATCCCTTTGCCCTGAGAGGTGATGACTTTCTGTGGTATGTATCAATATATGTCCTGTAAGAGCAACTTTGAAATACATATCTCTTTCATGTGTGTGCAGATGGGGAATTATATCATGTGAATGCTAATTTACACACATTGGAGACACAGCAAGTAGTTAATGCATCCCCTGACACTGGAGGAGAGTCCTGCATAGAAAGTACATTAGATATTGCACAGATGTAACACTTAACCTTAGCTGGTGATGCATGTAAGAGTGACACCATTACTGCTTTGGTGGTGGGGGTAGAACGAGATGCTCGCTGGTGCTTCTGAAAGTTTGTGATACAGTGCTAACAGGACATGAGTGTCAAGAACTTTGTACTTCAGCTACGGGAGCCCTTTTACTGTGTGGAAATTAAAGAATAGTTAACAGGAAGGCTGCTGTGAGATAGCTGACTAAACTGAGATAAAAGATGATCAGTTCATGGGCGGCCAGAGCCCTGCTTCTTATTTCCTTGCTGTAAGGCAGCGATGTGCTCCCCTGTGGAGCCTTAATTTCTGCTTGTTTGTATGGAAGATCTTTGCGGTTTCTGGCAAGTTGTTCCTTCCAAAGTGAGACTGAGCCTGTGGAAGAGAGCTGCTCAGCGGCATGCTATAGAAATGCATTATACATGACATTGTACAGCAGGGCTCCTGATGAGAAACAAACAGAAGAAGTGGCGCTTTATTAATAGGAAAAATGGGTAACCGTATAGTTTTGTCAGCCCTGGGTCTTAGATGATATTGTTGAGAGAGGCATTAGGTAAAATTAGATAAAGTGATGCAAGGATCATGTCCATTTTACAAACAAAAGGTGCACTGAAGAGTTAAGGCAGTGTTTGCAAAGGCCTTTCTCTGTGCTCAGTTTAGTATGTTCTTCATCTTAATGGTTTATTTAGAGAGGACCGGAATGTGATTTTGTGTATGTGTGTGTGAAAGCAGAATATTGTCCAGGCCATCTACCAAGCACATCAGCAACTTGGGACAATATGGGATTTGCTACTGTCGTTGTGTGCCCAGCGCTCTTGTTCTAAAGATGTCAAAATTTGCTCCTCTACTGCTGAGGGCATGGGAGACATGAATTGATGAGTGTTGAAAAATCAGTCTGAAATCACAATAAATTTAGTACCCAATTGTGGCACTGCATTTGAGGGGAAAAAAGCAAGAAGTGTCAATGATGCCTTTTTTTCACTTCAAGGTGACAGACAAGTACACTGCAATCAGAGAGAATGCAGCTGTTTTAGCCTCTCCACCCTGCTGCCCTAAATGTAAGTTGTACCGTCTCCCAGATAGATACCACTTTTGATTTTGCAAAATCGCTTGATATAAACGTTGATCCATCTGTGGCTGAACATCTAATACTCTCCCTTGAACGTTTTTCTGTGATGTGGAGTTACTTGCTGTGTGTTGTAATTCAGAGGTGTGCCATTCTTTTACAAGTGTGTGAGTGTTCATGTTTGTTCCCGTGTTAAGCCCTCTGTGCATCACGTCTATGAATCTAATGGTCTTCTCAAAAAAATCACCTCATCAGATGGGGCAGGCTGAAAAAGCACCCTCAGCTTAGAATATTTTTTTAATATTACCATGAAAATTAATTTTGCTATTTAAATTAACGTTCTATTGTGTTTTGATTTGTCCAGAGTGCAACAGAGACAAATTCTGTAATTAAACCAGGATAGTTCATTACTGATGACACTAATAATTGAACAGAGGCATTGGAAAATATATCTTCTTCTTTACAGCAGGTATACACAATTGCCAGAAAGTTATACTGGATATAAAAAGTCACATTACAGTAAAGGAAGTGCATGAATCCTTAATCTGGATGATGGGAGAATGTTGCTGGCAGGAACAAAGGCCATTGTAGAGTCCAAAAGTCTAATAAGTAGTAAAAAAGAGCAGAAACTAAAGAAGAAACCTCTAAGCCTATGACAGTGCTATAGGTTTCACTGAGATACTAGACCAAGAGTTATAGGGACATTTAATCTTATGTCTCGGGCCAAAAAAGCTGAGGAATATTTATTGTTAGCACTCTTATATCTAGATTTCACCTCAGTATTTCCTTCTGATCACATTCCTGGCAATTAATGTTTAAGAGAGTGATTGCATTAATTTTCAGTTCAGAAATACACTGTAGCTTCATTGTAATGAGTGTAACTTCAGTGCAGCTGCAAGGGTATAAAGGAGAAGCTAGGAGACTACCGTAGGGAAGGGTTTTTGTAGGAAAGTTTAAAAATATGTTTTCCACCATTACTAAGAATCACCATTTAGGCCGCATTACTATATTAGAAAATATTATATTAGAAAATAAGACCTAGTGTTTCTTCCACAATTTAAATTTACCATTTCTATCTCTCTCTCTCTGTGCCTTTATGAACTCTCAGAAATTACCCACTGTAGATCCCAATAAAAGAAAGAAAAATTAACCTGTGCATTTTGCTTGAAGTGGCTACATTAAAGAAAAACCAAAAGGCACGAAGGGATTATGTCAGCAGAAACGTTGTTATGGGTAACATTTTCACAAGTGCCCAGCTGGGATACCAGAAGCCCAGTAACAGCTCCACTGCTTTTGAAGGTGTGATGTTTTGCATCAGTCTGTCCTCGAGGTATGTGGATGGCTTCCACTGACGTGAGCTGCAGCTGCACAGTGTAAATGAAGGCCTGCGTAATTTATTTCTAACCTACTATTAACAGCTGCAACCCCAAATGTACCCACAATGATTTTTTTTTTTTCCTTAGACGCAGAGATTTTTTAATGTATCACTGCGCAAATAATTCCATTGGAAATTTCAGGGATCTGGAAGCTGGTTTTGCCTTGGCCACCATTTGAGGGGATATGGGCAAACTACTCTTGAATTTGTGCAGCACCCTTAAATGAGCATTGCACTTATTTGCCTCCCAAAGGTGTAATGAGGTGTAACTTGTGAATACCTGAGAAAGTATTTGGAGAGAAAAGGCTTCATATAAATGCTATTTTAAAAACATTATATTGGTGTTCAGAACAACTGAAATATGTGGAATTTGGTATACATTAAAATTAAAAATTAGAGCAAATAATTCACCATTAGGGCTTCACACTGGTTCCAGGTTGTAATAGGGACAAAGTTCAGGCATCTTTCTATTGCGCACTTCAATTTTAAACAGATTTCAAAAGAAAGTCTAGTGGTAGAAATGTCTGATCTGCTTTATGCAATACCCTTGTGTAAAATTAATTGCAGGTTTTAGCATTCCTTTTCCTGACACAGTGTTTTGCAATGGTAGATCTCAAAGTGCTCCACAAAGTTCATAGATCTTGTTCTGCAGACCAGGGAACATCCTGGCTTTAAATGTGAAGGCTCGCCTAGGGATTCAAGGAGTGATGGCTTGGGAGAGCTCTTGTCTCCCAAATCCCAGGGGAGCTCTACCTAGGAGACTGTTTTGCCTCCCTGAACAGGAGTTTGAAAAACTCCCCAGTTAGCATTTGCCTCAGCCCTGATTCTCCCTCCTTTTCTACTTTCTTACAAGTGTTAATTTTGCTAACATTGCTCAATGGTATCTTAAAAATATCTTTGGCACTGGAGGCATTTTTCACTTCACTGTTTTGTTGTCTTTCTCAAGCACTTGCAACGAATCCTTCTTTTTCTGAGATAACAGCCTTGCTGAGGTCTAATAGTTCAACTGCTAAATACTGCGTCCCTTTTAAAAGACACACCAAAAAGAATACAAAATGCCATGTATAAAACAATATTTTGGAATATAAAGAAGCTTACTTGGATTAGTATCCTATAATAACATGATTCTTTCTCTCAAAACCAGTGCTACTTATGTTGTTTCCTGTTTGAAATATCCTGCTTTGAATTTCTTTTTTTTTTTTTTTTTTTAATTCATGAAATAATTGGTTTTGCACAGCAATTGACAGCAAAAATATTCAGAGATCCCTGTGCATTTCTGCCTGATCTGCTACATTTCTTGTCTCCAAAAGAAAAAGACCTTGGATGTTTTAGATACAGCAGTCAGCATCCTTCAAAAGACAAACTTAAGAATTAACTCTGATGTGATATGCTAAAATGCTGGTGATTCAATTTTTAGCTATTCAGGGTTGATGATAGCTAAAATAAATCAGTTACACAACTAGAGCTTCTTTCAGGAACACATTTAGGCACATGCTTAAATTTGAGCATACATGTAAAGGTCTGAGGTTTTTATTATTTTACTAAATTAGATCTTTAGTTTCCTTGGGGTGTATATACGAGAGATTTCCCTCAGCAGTATGCGCATTTCTCTCAACACTGCCAGGGCAAAGGGGACGTGATCTTAGAGTTTTTTGGGCGGAGCTCTCACTTCCAATTTCTTGAGGTTTTGCCTTAAGCAGAACTTTCCTTCAAAAGGTTGCATCTACTTCGCTTTGGCTTTCTCTTTTTCATTTGGAAGATGCAGCTATGTATTTCCTTAAGTCTTTATTCATGTGGAGAAACACTCTTTTCATGCTCATAAAAAACAGACGCATCCCAGCCAGGCCCAGAACATATGTGACTGGTTCCATCCTCTTTACAACATATTGCTGTGTGAAATAAGGAACATGAGACAATCATCACTTTCCAGTCTCTCTGGACGGTGATGCCAGATAGAAGGCATCCATCCATTTTTTTTCCCTCATCCTTTTTTTAGTCCTTATTTTCCCATACTGATTAAATTTGAATAGCCATTTTATTGCCAATTCTGCTAGCTATGATCATGCCTTATTATGCTATTAAGTGAAGTTAAATGTCAGTAGCAGAATCAGGCTCTTTGCTTGCCTGTTGCTGGTCTGGAGCATGAAATACTTCACCATTCCCTTTCTTCTCTTGTTGTTAATAAATAAGACATAAAATTCTTTCATATAATAGTTTTGATTTTGAGATGATGTTACTTGATGGTGACAACATTCTTAGAATCCAGAAGGAATTAGTAATCTTGCAGTGCCAAAACTCACTGTGCATATGAGGGTGCTACTAGTGATATGGGAAAAAAAAACCAAAACAAACAACAAAAAACAAAACACAACAAACTGGACAGCAAAATTTTTACGCCTTTTTTTAAATGCCTTTTTAGTTGTTGTGTTTCAATCTAAGGTGATATATTGACTGTAATTGATCATCTCTCTGGCTGCACAGGAGAATGGACTGAGGTCTTCTCACATGAAAATATTTCTCTGGAAAGATTCACACTTTTTCTGTTTAGTTTTACTTTTTTTGTTTCTCTGTGTTTGAACAGAACCACACTTTACAAAGCTCTGGACATTCAGCTGGACATAGATAAAAAAGCACACCTACCTAACTTGCATCTGTCATTTACCTTTGTAAATCATGTTGTTCTTTGTACATGTAGTTGCCCAGTTAATGTATACCCATATAGGAATCTGGTTCTGCACCTTTAAATAAATAGGAGCGTTGCCATTGAATTTGGTGAATTCCAGATAAAATCCTTTATATGCAGATTAGATATTCAGTTTCTCCTGTCTTTCCTGTCTGGTGATCTTAAAAACACAAACTCAACCTAAACACACTGGGCAGTGGAATGCATTGTCTAATATTAGTCCCTGAGTGAACAGTCATTCTTTTATTCCAGGAGAAGTTGTCTGCGTCTGGTTCACTGACAGCAGAGAGAGAGAAAGAAATTTTTACCTTTCGACTCTTGGTTCAAATCAGGAGTGAGTGAATAAATTTAGTGAGGCACATAAAATACATTGAAAATTGAGAGGAATTAGGTTTGCATTGTAGGAATAGGATACAACTTTGAAGAGTCTGTTCTTGATTTACCTCCCTTTCTTCCTGATTTATTCACTGGCTTCTGGGTAAACTTGTTTGCCGTGTGGTGCAGATCGAATTGAAACCACTGAATTTCCCTGACTGCTCAGAGTACCTACTGTCAGAAAATCTGCAGAACTTTTAGAATTAGCAGACACACAAAATGTTTATCTCACTTGTTAGCTTGGTAAAAGCCTACTGACTTTCTGAAATCACAGCAGCGAGCTGTAAATGATGTGTGAAATGAAAAGGCTTTGCTCACCCAGCAAACACAGAGAAAACATTGAGGAAGCTGTGCCATTGGACTGGGCTTGGTGGAAAGAAGGAAAACAGCTGTGATACAAGAAGAATTAAGCCCAGAATATACAAGCAAATACAGAAAATAAATCAATTTTTATGTCATCTTTTATTTTCCTATGCAGGACTTGTTGTGTGGGTGTTTTTGTTTTGTTTTTGTTTTTGTCCCTTTCTGTCTTGCTCTGCTTCTTTCTGTAGAGAGCTGCATTTGAGGACTATGCAAAGCTGAGTGGTTCTGGTTTGTGTGACTTGCATGAAGTTTTGAATTTGGAATGATCCTTGATTTGTGCATTATGTTGCAGTATGTTCTGCAGCATCAGGTGCTTTGTTTTCTTTCTGTCCACATCTCTGTGCTTTAGTGGGAAACAACTTTACCAGGGAGCCTGTGACGGAAAGCTGACTTGGAAAATGAGTGCTGGTTCAAGGGCAGGATCGTCCATCTTTCCTGCCTTCAATCTTCTGATGTTCTGGGAAGGAAGAGGAAGCACATTGGGGTAGGAATTTCAATGAGACTGAAATTAAAGATAGGCCACACTTTCAGGTTAGACAGAGGCATACATTTTAAAGAACATACCTTTGCAGAGGAACAAGATGCTGAATCTGTTGTGGCTATCACCACCCTAATGGGAAAAAGGAGGAGAAAGAGATGAGGTGAGAACCGTAGGATCTTCTCGCCAATGGATGCTAGTGGGTGCCAGCAGGGATCACACATCTCTGGCCCTCCCAAAGTTTACTCTGTTCCCATACAATTTGCCATATGTACCCCACATACTTGTTGGCTTAACCCCATTGAACACATGTGGCTTTGTGCATGCTGGAATAAGCAGACGCAGACCATTGCATGACTGCTGCATTTGAACAGTGATCCAGGGGACTATTAATATATAACTAGAGTGGTAGCTGGGGCTTGACACTGTGTGAGGGTGGCAGCATGGCTTCTGGATGAGATCTAGCTTGCACTGCCCAGTTCCAAGTGTGAGGAGAGCAGGCATGTGGTTTTCTGTCCATGAAGCTCTACCTTAAATAGTGCTTTTACTAGGCACTAAATTTCACAGCCTTTGTGTAAAGATGCTAAATGGCTACACCTGTCCTAGCATCCAAGGTTTGAATGAGGGCTTTTTGTTATAACTTCTATTTACAAAAAGCCCAAGATGCTCTCTTGCAACGGTTCTTAACAGTACAGTTTGCAATACTTTTTTTTCCTGTGTTTTGGCTTGTTACTGTAAAATACTGTGACAGATGGAGCATCATCTGTCAACAATTCCTATCTGACACAGACTAGAAATTATTGCTATGATGAAATTATTGATCCTGTATCTTTACATTCAGGAGCAAGGAGATCTTATAAGTAGGCTGAATAAAATCAAAAGCAGTCTAGTTTAGGATCCAAAAAAGGATTTTGCCCTAGGAAGACCCTTAGTGACTGGGGGTGGAAGAGATTTTAGTCTTGGCAGACACAGCTACATAAAAGCCAATTTCTCTTAGCTGTCTTATTGCTTTCTATGATATGTCAACACTAGTATGAATGTATCCATGAATCTTTTGTGTGTTTTTTTCAGGCAGATAAGAACGAGGGAAGACTTAGATTTTTTAACATGCGTCTGTGTGTGTTCAGTGCAATCTGAGAGCAAGGGGAGAGCCTGACTAGCCAGGCTTGCAGTCAGGAGAATCATGAGAGACAAAAGCATCATGAAAAAACAATTAACACAAAAGATTTGGGTTTCCAAGAGTTGGCTGGCACAGATATGGATATGGCACTAATGTGGCAGTAATTACAGGGCTAATGCCCTGGTATTAGTGCTTAAAACCAGGATGCCTCCTCATTTTAATGACCAGTGGCTTTTACCACTGATTTGCTACATCATTTGCTAATACTCTTGTTGTAAGTAGTTATTCTGGAGAAACAAGAAAGGGCTAAGCTGAAATAATGAGAAGGAAAGAAATGCAAGGATATGGCTCTTACCAACGATGCTCCTTGTGCCTAAATGTACCTCCTTAGACTGGTCCTAGTACTGGAGAGGAAAGCTTGGCTGGGCACAGGCGAATGCAACCAGCATCGGCCGGTAGGTAAAGTGCCTTGTCGAGAGTATCCTGACAGAGTTGGAAAGGTGAGAGGGAAGTCACTGTCTATTCTCCATGAATTTTTACTCCATTTGTGTGATATTTAAGGTTTTGTGCAGGTTACAGAACAATGAGCCCATTCCTTAAAGCTACCCTGCCTAGTACTTTTAAGAAGTAACTATTCTTATCCCTTCAGCAAATAGAGATGGGTCTGAGGGCTTCACATGATTAACCCCAAAGAAAATAAGCCTCCTGAACATCTTTAGCCTTGAACTAAAGCACCTGTAAGCCTTGTTCTGAAAATCCTGACACCATGGTTTTCTCAGGGCACTTCTTATTATGTGTTTTTTTCTGGATGAGATACACAGAGAAATTGGTAATTTGTCTTTGCTTTCTATTTAAACCAGAAGGACACAGACTGTTTATTTTCTGCTGGAATAAAGTCCAGCCACATTTTTGGACAGTGGTCTGGATTGGTTCTTTTTTGTTTTCCAAGCCTGCCTGTCCATTCCCAACAGTGAAAGGGAAACACTGTTCATTAGGTGATTAAAAAAGTTTAGAGTGGCTTGGAACTGTACTGATGTGGACTTTCCTGCCAGAAAGTCTATTAGTAAATGCTTTTATGGGACTCTTCACTCTTACAGAGTGAGTAAATCATGCATCCACAGTCTTGCAAAGCAATCATCTGTGAATTTTACATGAAGAAATGGAAGGGAGGCATGTGTGGTGTGTGTTCCAATGGGACTATTCCCTAGCCACCACTTGCTTTGGAAATTGTATTAAAAAGTACAATTGTTGGTCATTAGGGTTAGCCTTGCAAAGCAGGCATGACAGCATTAGCAGGAAATGCTTCCTTGGTTTCAATTATAGAGCATAAATTATACTCTTCTTCTGTCTTATCCTTGCAACATTCAACAACAGCATTTCCATCTTGGTCTGGGGAATAGGATTTTGCACACGGTATAACTTCCATTGCCTTAAATACGACCTCCCCAATTTTATCACTGAGCACTCACAATCTTCGTTATTACAGTTCATCCAGCAGGAA
>NW_008626346.1:42586-60364 GCF_000691845.1 Merops nubicus
TCCCAGTAGGCCACAGGATGCATGCAGCTTTGAGATTTGGCTTCCATTTAGCCTTGGGAAGCAGTCTTAAAGCTTGATGATTGAATTAGAACAACTACTCACACCCCTCTGCCAACATCAGAGTGAAAAGCAGAGCTGTCCTGGGGTGTGAGAAGCAGGAGAAGAGAAAGATGGGACTAATCATTGCTTGTTATAAGACTGAAGCATCTATGGGAAAATCCAGTTCCTCTGATTTTCTTTCATCTGGCAAAATCATTGCATGGAAAAAGCGGTTGAGATAATTATACAGTGGAGGTCACTTTATTATTTACAGTGGTTTATGCATGATGCACAAGTATGTAACTTGCTGATCTTGTTGTCCACATATGAGACTTTATCTGCCTTTATCTAAAACATTCATAGTATTTCTCTGCCTGGTTTGAGCAGCAAGAGCTGTGAAGCCTCCTTGAGCATGGGCTTCAACCATTCAAATATGGATGTAAGCATCCTGATGGGCTTACATAACCCTCTCATGCTGTTGGAAAGTCACTTCTTTTAGTAGCTAGGCTAGTTCCTTCTACCTTTGTTATGATCCTACCTCCAGTTGTAGTGCAAAATGAGCTCTCAAGTATTAATGAGCATGAGCTATTTAGCATATCCACTAACTGTGTAAAATCAGTATTTCCTTTACTTTTTGTACTGAAACATTTCTGTGTGTACGTATGTTTGTGTTAGAGGATTGTGCTGCCTTGCCTACATTTAGCACATACCTATTTGGTGAGTGTATCTCAGTTGCAATGCCTGTATGCATGAAAAGAGGAGTTTCTTCATATTGTCTCTACAGAAGGCTAAAATTATTGTTCCAGAAACAGAATGTGAAGCATTCAAAATGGCAAGAAAAACTGATTTGGTGTTGAAAAAATACATGACCATGAGTTTTCTTCCAAAGAAGAAAACCACTTACCACTTTCAAATCCGTTATTCACATCTTTTAATTACATCATTAATTAGAATCGTTCCATATTTATGTCTTAATCTGTTCTTTCTTTCTCCTCAGAGGAAGCTGCAGTTTTCCAAATTTGGTCCTGAAATTTTTAAAGCCTTCATGTGAATTATAGAAATGTCTAATCCAGAGAAAGCTGTTGCCTGCTTTTCTCCTTCTGTGTATTCACGTTTCAACTTCAGAGGAAGTGGATCTGACACTAGTGAAACATTAACATTGAAAGGTTTGCACAGTGAAGTGTTGACTTCAAATCATTTTAAGCTCTGGCATGAATAAAAAGTTATTTTCAAGGCTAAATGCTTACGATATCGTATTATGAATTTACCTTGTTGTTAACTAGGATAATAGAGACAAATAATCCCTGTGATCATGAAGGAATAAGAGACATTGTATTCCCTTTAAACTTTAGAATGACAGAAAGCTTATTGTGCCATGCCATCCAACAGGTGCTCAGGTGCTGATCAGTGACCAGGAAGTCAAGGATTGTCATTACTGAAACATTTTAATACCAAAATAACCCAAATGGGCTTTTCCTCCTCATTTTTTTATGGGCAGGCAACTCTTGAGTTAGTTTTGTTTGCAAGTCTCTGTCTTTCTGAATGTCCTTTTGCTGCAGAAAAGAAGGAATTTTATGCTGTGTTCAAGGAGCATGTTAGCTACCTTATAATGTTCTAGATCTTGTGCACACTGGGGGGAAAAAAATCAATATTTTACATTCGCAAAGCACCTTTTGTTTGTCTCAGCTCACTGTGAAAACATGAACTCTGAATTAAGCAGCAGTGCTATCATTATACCCAGCCTACTGATGGGTAAACTAAGTCAGTAAATTGTGTGAAATCATCAACTCAGCTAGGAACAAAATCCAGGAAATAGAAAATCTCCTCTGCACTTAGAAGACCACAAATATTTCCTATTGCCCTTTCCACTGCATCAACTGAATATTTAAGAATGCAGCATTTTCCTTCCCTTAACAATTTGTGATGTGGTAGACAAATGAGTAACGTGTGTCATAAAACAAGTTCACACCTTTTTTTGAAAGAAAAGTGTAGCTGAGTAGTAACTCTTCATGTCAGGATTTGAGGACATGAGTGGCTGGGTCTAGGAATCTAGTTTGTATCCCAAGTCTGCACAAAACCTTCTCCATGTATGCAAAACAATTAGGGGCTTCTCCTTATCACTGCTTTCTTGCAGCTGTTCCATCAAGCTCCCACTTGATAGCTACATTTGGTGTGACAAAGAGTGAAGTTATTCTACATTATGTGCTATTATTCACAAGTTGCTTGGGATATTACTTTGCACTTGAATGTTGTGTGTGCCTTCAGCTAATAAGCAAGTGTTTGGTTCTGAGAGGTCTTAATGCTTTTCATAACCATAAATAATGATTATGATTTTCATTACATAAATAATGATCACTAATGCACAGAATCCAACTGTTTACTCGGCTGTTTCCTTTTATTATGAACGTTGTGTTTTCTGTTTTGACTATGCAGAACATCTTTATGATTTCCAGCGTGCCGTGTTTATCTGGGACCAGGAGCATTACAGAGAAAACACACATGCTGGAAAATCCAGGGCAGAGATATCCCCATCTCCACAGCCCACCTCTTGGAACCACAGAGAGTAACTATGTAGTTGCCGTAGTTGCATGTTGCCTGGAATTGAGGTGACCTGCTGTTCTGTTCTTTTTGAACTTTTTCTGCTCAAGTATTGGGTTAGATCAAGCCTGTAAACAAGGTATAGTATCTTACAGAAAAAGACTGTGACTATCTTGAAAATTATATGGGCATCTGAAATGTTGCTCTGTATCTTCCAGTAATGGGGCTGTGCTGTTTATTCACTTTACCCATCACCCAGAAGCCTCATTCCTAAAACAGCAATACTTCTCTTCCTTATTTCTTGGAACTGCAGCATTATTCTAAATTTCATAATCGCTTCCACCATTGCAGTCATACAGAATTGATGTGCTTTTTCCCACAATACACACAACGGAAGACCAGGAATGAAAATGTAATTAAATAGTATGCAAATAAAAAACACTGCAGCTGACTTCATAAGAAGGAGACTGTCATATCAAATACCATATTGTATTTGGTTTCAATATTAACTGATAGGATTAGCGGAGATGAAATTTACCTTAGAAAGATGAGCCTGCCTAGAGTCACTGGTGAAAGGATTTCAGTGGGTTTGCAGCTTTTGCATCCGAGAGTTTTTTTTTTTTTGTTCTGTATCTTGGTGCAAAGAGAGCTGTTTCATGGCAGCTGAAGGTTTTACTGCCCAGGTGGATCTGCACCCATGTTTCCAGCTCCTCTGTTGTCATATTGCTCAAGTTTGTCTTTTACAAGGCCCTGAGAGCAGCTTGCACGTCACATACAGATCTGTGCTCTGTGGCCCCTCTGGGCCTGGTGTCGCCTGGCTTTCCTCCCCCTGTGGGAGCACCAAGCCTGTCCCCTTGGCCTCAGCCCGTGCCACCTCCTGGTGCTGCCACACTCCCAAGCTTTCACACCTTGGCTCAAGGCACGCTCTTCTGACTTGCTGCATTCATGAACACTTGAGTGGCTTTGCCTTCTGTGTGAAGTGCATTGGGAGCCCAGTATGAAAGGTGCTATAGAAATGTAGGTTTGATTTAATTTAGTTTGATTTACAGTTTGAAAAATGAAAATCTTTCTGCAAAGCTAAGACCCCTGTACAATTATTCCAGCTTGCTTCTGCTGCTTGCAAAGCTACTTGCATTCCGTTTTGGATCACTGGGGATTTCCTTGACACATTTACACTCCTGTTCTCAATAACTCCATACCCAGTCTCATGCTGACACTTTCTCCCTTCCTCTCTGTTTTATTTTTTGTTTATTAAAATTATCTGTTCCACAGGTATTAAGCATAACTGAGCCAAGCAGAATAGAGGCCAGTTGTAAAAATACAGATGACTACATTTTTTCCCCATTATGATCTATGACAGGCACTTACTCCTTTAAAAAAAATCCACACCTTCAGAGCCTGGAGATCTGAAGACCCCAATAGAATCAGGGGTTTAAAAAAATAGTGCAGAAATTTCCTTTCAAATCCCCATTCTTTTCAATTTTTCTGTCCTTATTTTTGTACTAAACTGTCACTGTGCTTGATGCTGGGATCCTATACTGGCAGGTACTCAACAAACCCACAGGAGTTGCCCCAGAAACCACACATTTAAGCAGACAAAAATATTGACAAGAAAACAGAAGTACAAGAAAGGTGAAGTGATTTGTTCAAGGCCACAGAGCAACTCCCTGTCAGGGCTTACTATGGAAGACAGGCTTTCTGGTTCCGTATCCCCTACAGTTACCTGCCTCTAAATCTCTGAATTCATCTTTTAATCTTTTGGCATTCATGAAGATTTTAAAAAAATTATTTTACTGGACTTGAGGAAACTAGATGGTCCCTGAGGTGGAAAAAAAAAGTTTACAACCAGCATTTATAAAATTAGGTTGGGTTATTTGATGTATTCCTGGCAGCTCGCACCTCTGTGAAGAAATACAGTAACTCTGGTTCCCTTTGCAATGTTTCCTATTGTGTGACAGACTGAGGGTGATGGACAGGAGAAAAATGGGAATTATTTACCTTTGTGCCACAAAGATTTGCCAGTGCTTGATATATAGTAATAAATGGTGCAGCTACACTCAAACCTTGGCAGGTTGGGCACAACTTTGGAGTTAAAACAAGGAAGCTGTCTTGTAGGTTTAAACAGTGGAGATGAATTTTGGGGCAGAATATGACTTCTTGGTGATATAGTAACCAGAATAAGAAGCTCAGTAATTAATCTTGCAAAAATGGGGTGCAGTTTTGGCACAGGCAGTTTTTCAATGGAGGCAGTGTGCTTCCCAGTGCTGTAAACTAATCTGTTCTCTGCTGGCTGGTATAAACTAATGAGGCAGGAAGATACAATGCATGGTGGAATAGAGGACTGAGCTGGGTCATCCTTAGCTGACACTAACACTGCTTGGAAAGAGTTGTTTTGGGAGAGATTTGTCTTAAGTGTTTTGTAACAGGCATCAAATCCGGGCCCTTCTACAGTGGTGGGGGGACTCTCTCTATGGAGAGAGTCCCTTCAGAGGACCCTTCATCTCATCTGCCTCAGGTATCTATCTTAGGAAGGGATGAAACTCTCTCTGGAGGGATTGTTTGCTCTCCACTGAGTATAAAAGGGAGCCTGGATGGCTAGTGCTCTCTTCTAGCTGCCTGTGCTTCCAGGAAGTTACAACCAGGGGAGATCAATCCCATATCTTCATGTCCTCTTTCCTGTTGCTGTCAGAAATGGTATAACCTGCCAGGACAGGCTGACAGGCTAACAATCTGAGATTGTGAGTGTTGCACACTCCAAGTTTTAGGAGTATATCCTATGTCCCTTTCCCAAGTGTCTCTGGACACACCTTCCTGTTCTATCCATAGGTTTCTTCACAGCCTCAAGGCAGGCTGCTAGGAGGGGAAATATTTTTGTGTATGAAAATGATTTCTTGGGGAAACATAAAGAGGACACATCTGCAACCAAAGGGGGAGACAGGTGTGTGTGTGTGTGTGTGTGTGTGTGTGTGTACATAGAACTGGGCAGGTGAGCCAGGATACATGAATTAATTGAAACTTACTTTTCAGAATGCAATCAGAGATACACTTGGTTTGATGTTATATTTATAACCAACACTATAGTGTTTTATTTTCTGCTCGGGAAATTGCAAATGTGGTATTTAGCTTTGTTTGGAATGAAAGCAGGGTTTTTGGAACATAATAATTTCCTGCAAAAGAAAATTCAGACTCTCAAAGGCTAAACTAATGTAGATGGTTTTATCCTGCTGCTCTCTTCTCCGTGTGCTATTTATCTTCCTTCTCTGTACGCTGTGCATGGCAAGGCCCCATCCTCTTGTCATGCATGTGTCAGGGGAGCCTTGGTTCTGACTGCAGCTGCAGATACCATCCCATTAAAATTAATAAACAGAAACAGTGGTGGTTCCTGGAGAGACTGTGATAAACATTTGACCAAACTTACTCTGTTTTAAATTGTGTCAGCCTTCAAAAAACAGTCTTCACTATCTCATCCTTCATGCCTTTCTATCATGTCTCTGTCATGTGCTAAGGTTACCCATTCGCCTCTCAGCCCACTTTCCTCCCCTTGTCACACTTACAAGGTGGCTGACACCTTTTCTTGTCCTTTACTGACTGACAGGTCCTAAATCAGGCCTGGCTTTCTGTGCCTCTCCCTGGGGGGGAGCCGCCAGGTATCCTCAGAGTACACGTGGGGATACAGACATCTTCTGCTCTGCAGGTGTCGAGTGCTGTCAGGTGGGTGTAGTGACTCAGAAATACCTTCTTCGAAAATATACTCTGTTCTTAATATTTTATTCAAAAAGGAAAAGACACTGTTTTTTTTTTTTAACACAGTTTATGAAAGAATGTTTTTTATAAAAGCAATAGAGGTCTGTTTGTATTGTTCTGCGCCTTAAACTTTAATCTTCAATTGCAGGTTTTTGGAAGTTCTCCTCCACCCCACCTTGGGCTAGCATTCTCTCCCTGCACGTGACAGTGTATGAGCAGTCCTCCTGATGATATCCAGTCTCCTCTGCTGTACTCCAAACTTAGGACCCTGTGGTGATTTAGTGTCTTTGTTTCTAAGTTTATGAAAAATTAAACCATTCTTAGCATGAAGACATCCACTCTCCAGCAAAGACATCTTGGTTGTGGTTTTGATTTTTTTTTGTTTGTTTGTTTGGTTGTTTTTTTCCCCCCAGGGACTTTCATGTTTGTTACAGTTTAGCCCTTCCTGGTTGCTTCTTTTACCAAGCTTTTTGACTTTGGTAGGTGCATTGAGGCAGGTGAGTATGTGCTTACTGGATGCAAAAACCTTATTAAAAACACTTGCATATGGTTCCTACCTCCCATCTTGTCTCCTGGGGCTAGTAAACCGGGAGATGCCACCTTGGCAAAGTGAGTTGTGGTAGGTTCATAATTTCACATGTTCTCCTGCAATAAATCCTAGTCCCTCCCTCTTGGTATCTTTCCTTTCAACTTTCACCTTTCAGTAGTCCCCTGTTTTTGTAGGTAGTAGCCATACTGACTCCACCAGCTGGAAATTCCATATATACCAAAAGGAGTCTCCTTGTGCTCTAGACACTTTCCCATACATTCACCCATTGTCTTCTCCTCTTCTTTTTCCTTCCACAGAAACAGCCTCTGCCACTGAAACCTTCTGACCTGAGAGAGGCCTGAAGGAGATGAGTTAAGAGAATATCCACACTGGGAAACTGATAAAGGGTTGTATCTGCCACTGTTTTGAAGTCAAGACAGCAATGCCTTTGCTGTGGTGGGAAGAGTTCGTAAAAGCTAACATTAGCCACATTTATAGAGGTCCACATCCCTTGGGAAGACCTTGGACCCAAGCTTTCTTGGGTTTTCTGACTGCCTGAAACAAGTCTGTGGAGAAACCAGAGGAAGGTCTGGTGTGAAGCAGAAAGAGGAGGGCTTCTAAATCATTCACTTCTGAATGAGGTACCAAACAGAAGCAGCAGCTGAGGCTTTGGAGAAGCCAGTCAAATGTATTGTTCCTGTTCTTGAGAGGGAAAAAAAAAAAAAAAAAAAAAAAAAAAGGGTGAAAAAGATCAAGGAGAGCAATACATTTCCTTTGCTTTGCATATTACAAAAGGCACCAAATGTAGAAAAGAAGAGGAGCAAGTAGGCTGATAAGAGATTTCATTTCATCCCCCTCAGGGTGCCAACTTAGCAGTGGTAACCTCGTGGTCTGCTGATGTCATTTGCACAAAGCAGTTACTTCTGAAGAGACAGGTTCCCTCAGATTTTACCATCTGAGGGAAAAAAAAAAAAAGAGGAAAAAATTGTTTGAAAGGGAAAAAATGTTAAGGTGTCTGTGTTTTACTAAAAGCCTTTGTAGGAGGTTATTAACTTCAAAAGAAAACTAAATTTATCGTAACTTCTCTCCCCCCTCCCTGCGTTTCTGAAAAGTGCACTTGCTGTGATTGTCTGAGCCATTAAGGGCTCCTGGAAGGGTGACCAAGTTCTGCGCTCCCATGTCTGTGTGCTTACTGATTCATAAACCTCTCTGTAGGTACAAAGAAGAAGGTGAAATTTCCCCTTTGGTGGCAGATGGGCTCCAAAGGCTGAAATACAATTATTATGCAGACTCTCAACATGTACAAAATGGGAAGAAAAGTCTACCCCTAAGATGTAGATGAGGGAAACTTTCTTCTCAAGCTCTCAAGGGAGCAGAGGCTTCACCACCTTCTTCTTTTTGAACAATGATTCCTGGAAAGAAAGGCAAGGTTTAAAAGTAGTTTCCAGAGGTGAGCCATGGATGCCATCTGTTCATTTTGAATGTTAGCTCAGGATCTACAGAAACCTGCTGCACTATCCAGGTACCTGTGTGACATTTTGAAGAAAAACTTTTTATAGTGTCTGCACTGTGGGACTGGCCAAGGGGAGATTTGTGTTTTCTCTTGCATTGCGCTAAAACCTGTAATCTGAAGGAGACAGGAAGGTAACTGAGCTGCTCAGGCCATTGCTGGTACAAGAGAGTTAATCTGGCATGAAGCAGAAGGTGGAAGATTTTATAAAAAGCTCCTGCCATGTGGCAGTGGTTTCTGGTGCCCAAATACGCATTTCCTATCAGTGTGACGTGTGCTGGCTTTATCTTCAAGGAAGCCTTCTCCTCCTGACGCCCTGCTCAGGTCTGCTTGCTGTTCTGATCTGTGTGAACCTGATCGTTACGTTCCCTGGCAATGTCACCGTTTGGCAAACCTCACCTCCACACCTCCCAGCCCTTCTGTCCTTGCAGCAGGTAGGCTTGTCGGTGGCCAGTGACCTTTCTGGGAGGCACGGGTTGAAGATTCCCCAGTCAGTGCTGACCAGCTCTGGTGGAAACAGCGCTAGGTTCATTGCTGACAGGGAGGCAGGTTGTCCTGCGTGCTCTGCTGGGGCAGACCTGCGTGGACGCTGTCAGCGAGATCGGGTTTGGGGCTGTAGAGCCCTGCAGTATGAGGCAATTTCAGGGCAAACGAGTACTCAGCGGCCTCCGACCTGGTGAATGCAGGCTGAGAGGAGTCAGGAAGCCTTTCCTAGGGACATGGGCGTTTCAGCTTGGGTGCGTGGCTGCCAGCCAGCGCCCTGAGCACCACAAGCTACTTGGGAGAGGACATGCAAGGACAGGAGACCAAACTGGCTGGAGCTGGTGGGAAGCAGGTCCCGCAGCAGTGGGTGGGATGGCAGGGTAGCTGCTGCAGTGCTTGCCGCCCGTGGGCACCCTGCAGCGGGCAGGGGTGCAGCGAGGGGAGCGTGGAAAGCAAAACAAGCTTTATGCATTGGTTTGTGCTCGCCCCTGCCCCAAGTCAGTCTGGCGGTGTTACTGGATGGGTACTGGTGCCAGTGACAGGCCAGCTGAACTCTGTGCTTCCTGTGCCTCTGAAGTAACAGCGGTGCTTAGGTAGTTAAAAAGCCCACAGATCCCTGAAGTAACCTTAGCTGCAAAATAAGTCACTTAATTAGCATACAGTAGATACTTATTGTTAAGTCAGAATGCCATTCCCTCCTGCGGGGATTTGAGTTAAACATGATGATTGATAAATTGTTATATTCACACAGTGTCACTCAGTGATATAATCATGGCTTTTGTAAATATTTAGTCAAGAGAGCAATCCAGCTGTTCCCAGCCAGGTTTCATCCAATGTCAGCCAATGCTCAGTGCTGCTGATTTATTTCATGTGTTGCTTAAGCCTTGAGTAAGATCACATTTTTATGAGTCTCGAAATACCTATGGTAATAAATAGTGAGAGTGCCGAAGCTAATGACAACAGCAGAAATAATTATATGGGAAGATATTGCCCAGAGTCCACAATATGTCCAAGTATTTAACCATTTGTGGTTTTTCAGGACAACTGCTTAGCAGATTTTGTGTACATTTATGGCAAGGCAGCCCTCACCAGATGCCATTGGGAAGGGCAGCCAAGCAGGAACCATTTTTTCAGGATTCTAGCATGTCCCAAAGCTTGACTTAGCTGTTGAAAGAGGGCTAAGGTTTAAAGCAGTGTTGGACAAGGAATGGAAATCCTGTTTTCTGAAGGCTTTCAAGATTTTGAAATTTACCTTGGGTTCAGTTTAGAATGAATGTCCCAAATTTTGAAATCCCTCCTGACAGAGTAGGGTTCTAGGAAGGTTTCACTCTGACTCAATTGTGCTTGTTTTCGTATGCAATAGGGTACTAGAATGTAAAATATACACATATATTTAAAATGGGAAGTAATTTTAAACATTGGCACTGTTAGCTCTGAAGGTGTCCAACCTGACATATTCACAGTGTTGGAGCCTTCTTAAGTTTTTGCCCTTAAACACATTTCTGCAAAACTGACAATTTTGCGAGGCATTTCAGTTTTAATGAATCTACATTTTCTGATATCTCTTTTTCTGACCATGTTCTTGTTTGAAGAAACACCCATGCAACTTTTCCTCACTCATCTATCTCACTTTTATTTCAGGAACTCTTCAGGAATAGCTTTTGTTCTCATGTCAGTTCTTTGTTGAGGAACTGTCTGTCGTGATGTCCTATCCCCAAGACTTGGAAGTGATTCACAAAAAAAGAAAGTTTAAAAAAGATGACACCCAGTTTGGGTTGTATTGCGTATTTGAGATAGCATGTTTCACCCACAGGACAAGATGGTAGATGCTGAATTTAACTTATTCCCAGTAAAGAACCTCTTCAGTGACCCATATAGACACACCTCTTACTGACAGCAGAGGAACAAATTATCTTCACTGCCAAAGTTTCATCTGCAGAAAATTCAGCTTTTTATTCCTTGTTTGCAGTTTATGTTCTTTCTTGTTCAGAAGCAGGTCATAATTACAGGGTGTTTCTAATTTTCCAGGGAATATGGACATTTGGAAGAGAAATACAGCATTAACAGCAGTAAGGTGAGTGCCTCCAAGAAGGTAAGCTTAGATCAATACACACACAGCCTTTTGCTAACTTGGATCTTAAAGCGGGGACACGACACGCCCCAGGAAGGGAAGCAGAGTCTAGGAGGTGCCTGAAAGCAAGGGTAGCTCACTGACAGAATGAGGTGAGGTCGTCCTACAGCACCGCAGACGGAGTGAAGCAGGGACTTTTTATTCGTTGAGTGCATGGAAACATCTGAGGCAAAGGAAAAGCTATTTCAAATGGGCATTAACATGCCTGTTGGCACTCTCAGGCTGATATCAAGGGCGCCCTTGAGCTCAGAGCCAAGTGGAGGTACACCCCTTGAGAACTCGAGGTGACAAAGTGCAGGTGGAAATGCTGTTCAAATGTATATTTAATGGACATGGGGATAAGCTGTGTTCCAGCCAGTGAAGGTAAAAAAAAAAAACACACAAGAAGTCTCTAACAATATCTCATGGTCGATAGCACTAATGGGAAGCAGAACTTCAAAGCCAATGGAATTACTCTAAAGCCAACAGATTCAACAGGAGAAATGAGTGGACGACTAGCAATCTGTAAACCCCGGGACCAGTGAGTTGCATGTGTCTCCCCTTGTGCCTGAAACATGGGGGAAGCAGAGAAATTAGAGCCTTCTGCTGCAGAGTCCAGCTCAGGTTCTGAGGTTTTGTTTGTTTGTTTGTTTTTCCCTCTAGGTCTTCATTCTGATTTTTGTGGTGTCTAAAGAGGAGTTACACAAATTGGTACTGAAGCAGAAATTGCTCGCCTGCCATTTTCTAGCAATAATCACCATTTTCCAGTAACTGAAAGCTATAGGGAGGACACTTCAAAATTCCATTGTCCGAAATATATTTAAAATTGTAATGTTAGTTGCCTTAGAAATATTAATTTTGTTCTTATGAAGACCCCTTCATCCAGTTGCAGAAGTTTCCAGGTATTATAAAACAGTTCTTGCTTCCATGTAGAAGATGAGAATTTGGGGTTTATGGTTTACTCTTTCTTATGCCCATCCAGCCCTGATACGAAATCTTCCCAGTCGCTTGGTTTTTGCAGGCTAATATTTGCCAAATTTGGCATTCAACTCACCTAACTGTAGTTATTAAAAAATTACATGGTTATCTAAGTGAGTAGACTGGGCCACCTCTGTAGTCAGTGGTGAGACTCGGGCAGGGTGATTCATTCCATCCTCCCAGGTATCACCCTCTGGAGGTGCCCAAGTCTCCACAGGGAGACAGATGGTTAAGGTTAGGTGAGGTGAACCTCAACCCCAGTGCTCAGCAATAACTGCTTGGCATATGCCCAGGACACCTGGGGTTCCCTGGGGAAATCACCCATCCAAACACTAGTTAGAACTTGCACCTTTTAGCAACCAGAATTAAAGGAGTTTATGTGCTTTCTTTGGGTCCAGTGTACTTGTAAGTTTTGTGTGTAACAGAAAAGTCTTTGCCCTGTATTTGACCTGCATACTTAAACGCAAATACAGCCTTAAATTAAATATTCAATATTTTTATACATCTGCTGTCTGTGTGAACATGCACATATTTTCTGCATAATAATATTCAGATATATGATTCTCTATGATATTTTATTATTAAATTTCTGGCAATATGCTCAAAGCTTTACTAAATACAGATAAAGGCAATTCATGTCAGAAAGAGGTTGTAACAAAGATGAACATCAGATTCATAGGGAGTGAGAGACCAGAATATTCTGGCTTCACTATTTGTTTTTTAGCCTCATTTCCTTAGAAAATGAAGCTTCTGTGTTGCACTGTGGGTAAGCTGAGGTGTGCACCTGTCCCCTCATTGGCCTCTGGACTGTTTGGTCAGCTTCAGCCAAATAAAATCAAAAAGCAGGTAGTCTCAAGAGGCAAACCTCTCTGAAAAAAGGCACCTGTTTAGAAGAGAGAATGCCCTCACTGAGGAAGAGGTCCAGTGTGAGCCAGGATAAGGTGCTAGAGCATCTACACAGGAATCCTATGCGAAAATCTGAGTGTGGGAAGAACATGGCCTGTCACTGCTGTTGTGTTAATCCCTAGGGAATGGGGCAGTGAGGTCCACGGGAAGCAATGTGTTGCTGATTTTGTTGCGCAAGAAGCATATTTCATGGTGGTAGTGACCTTTATCTTTGGATCTTCCTTAAGAAGGAAAGGTTTTAAGAGTTCTCCCAACCATGGGGGTAAAGCTTGATAACTAGAGGAGTAAGCAGTGGAAGACAGAAACAAGACATGAAGATGAGGGCTGGCAGAATTTAAGTGTAAAAGCAAAGAGGAATTTAGTATTCCTACAGGTCTCTGCCATTTCCTATGTGCAGAAATATGTATAAATTCTATTCAATACTACATGAATTTTTTTTTCCCCTCTATACTGTGTACTTGGCTAATCTTACCTGGTGAGGGCATCTCCAATTAGCTGTGCATTGTATTTTTCTACCTTGTACTTTGTGATAGCTCCCAGTGACTTTGTAGGAAGGACTGAATGTCCCTTTTCTGTTCTGACGTGTTTTCAAGGTACAACGTTACCAGCTTATGAGGAAAGGTGCTAGTTATGACTGTTGGGAAAAGCAGAGTAAAGAGTCTGCTGGCCAAGTAAGTCAGTTTCTGGCCCAGGCATTCTTATGAATACAGCTTAGTTAACACGCTTTATCAACAACAGGCAGTTCCAGGGTGCAAATAGTTTCCATCCCTGTCTGCTGATGGTAAGAATTAGGGACATCTTTATCAGATATGGAGCATGCTGCTGATGAATATGATGTCTGTTTTGATCTTGATGCTGATACAGACTTCTGTACTAGCTCTTGGCTATTCTGAAAATGAGACAAGGGGGGGCCAGGTTTCTAATTTGAGATTTTCCTACTACATTTCCTTGGTCTTTCTCAGCACAGGGACAGAAAGACTTGAGTTGTTGAACTGGGTGAGATGAAGCAGTTGTTGTGCTTCTACCTCACCTGCAGTCTCAGCTGTCCCCCAGTGCTGTGGGTCATCCTGTGCAATGCAGGTTGCTCTGGACTACATGTGCCAGATGCTTTGTGTATCTCTTCCCAGCCCAGTTTGTAGCCTTTTATGCAAACTTTCTACTCTCTCTTGCTGAGATCTTCCCAAGAAAACTTTCCAGAGAAAGGTGAAGGAGAAAGAAACACCCTTGCAGTGATGGCAGGTGTTTGCAGTGTGCCTGCCCACCTGCCCTGTTGCAGACCCTGGAGTGGTAGAAGTTTCTTGATCAGTGGAAGAACTGATTAGGTTGCAGACTGCAAGAAGAGGAAACGTCTGCCACTTTTTTCTACATTTCCTCTTCCCTCCAGTCATAACTTGAGTGATTCCCCAAGATCACATCCTCAGAACGTGCTACACTTGCGATTGGTGAGGTGGATCACTACTTTTCATCTTCACGGAAAACGTGAGGTAGTGGCCACTAGATTTGATTTACAATTAAATGGCAAATCCTACAGTATATTCCCAGGAACCCAGGAGTGATAAGTCATTTGAGCTGTATTTTTAATAGATTGTTATAAATCATTTTTATATTGCCGTAATTGAATAAGGTGCTTTAGAGAAACAGAAGATTGTACATTCCCTGCCCCTAGGAGTTTGCTTGCTAAGTACATCGTGAGGTACAAAAGGTACTTTGTGTAATTTTATGCAGTGCGAGCCCTTGCTCCTAATGACAGTGCTATAAATGTGGCCCATATCCTGAAACAACTTAATGTGTGCTTAACAGTGAGGATTTAACGTGTCTGCGGATGACTACGGTGATTCATGCTGGAGAATACAAAAGGCTGCCTTGTCGGCTGCACCACCTGCCCCCCTGCCAGAGCTGGTGCCCTGCTGCTGGGCCAGCGCGGGCGAGGGTGCGCCGGCTGCCTGCAGCTCACGGCCCAGCGCGGTGACACGGGACTGGTGAACGGCCATGCCAGGGCAGAGCAAAGGCCCATGTAGCCTGCTGTCATCGGATTTCTGATGGGGACCAGGGAAAAAGCAGAAGGAACTGGGAAAACACAAAGTGACCCATCCCCTCGCATACTATCCCGGCTTCTGACAAAGACCATTTAGGGACTTTGTGAGGCAAAGTTTGTTGAATGGGCTGGTGGACCTGTCTTCCATGAGTTTAAGCTTAAACTGAAATTGATAGAGTTGCAATGTGGTCATATTCCAGCCTGGTTAATTCCATTTTGCATTTTCAGCTTCCCTTGATGCATCTTCAGATAAAGCATTTGTGCCCTAAAGCTGTGGTGTAGGGTTTGCTGGTGCAATTTTGTAACAGCTGCATTCCACCCCAGAGATAAGTGCATTTTGATGGTTAATGTTCCTTAGATTTAAATAATCTATAATTCTTTGGAGCACTTTTTGGGCTTGTAAAAGGTGTTATACAGATCAATGAATAATTTTCACTCACCATTGTTTGTAATATATTCTTAGTTCTCAGCTGAAAATAAAATTTCTTTTCCTATTGATTTTCTTCTTTTATGTTTTTCCAAATTGATTTTTCCTTTTCCTAATGGGGCAGAAACTAACGTATCTGGATTTCAGTTACTTCACCCTTTCTGCTTCAGCATCATGTAGGATATCAGAAGGAATAAAAACAGCTCTAAGGAATAGTGTTCATTCATTAACTTCAAGGGAATGGACAAATTTTTAATCCATTTTAAGGGAGAGCGTATTTTTTTTATTTTTAAATTTAACCAGTGGATTTGTAGGTGTTTTCTAAAAAGGTATTAAAGAGACAAGTATAAGTACGATGTTATGACTTGGGAGGGTGAGGTGGGAGAATGAAGCAAGAGTTTAAGGCAGGTGTGCTGGTTTTGGCTGGAACAGAGTTAATTTTCTTCAGTGTAGCTGTTATGGGGCTATGTTTTGCATTTGTGCTGAAAATGTTGATAATTCAGGGATGTTTTAGTTATTGCTGAGTGGTGCTTTCTGCTTCTCACACCAATCCACCAGTAAATAGGGTGGGGGTGAACAAGAAGTTGGGAGGGGACACAGCTGGGACAGCCGATCCCAACTGACCAAAGGGATATTCCCTATCATATGATGTTATGCTCAGCAAGCATATGAAGCTGGGGGAAGAGGAAGGAAAGGGGATAATGTTCAGAGTGATGGTGTTTGTCTTCCCAGGTAATCACTACGTGTGACGGGGTTCTGTTTTCCTGGAGAACTTCTGAAATGTTTAGCCTGAGTAGGTTGTGAAAAACTAGATTATTCCCCCCAAATAAATAGTGTTATCAGCTTCTGAATCAGTGTTCATTAAGAAGTCAACCATGGAGGCTTCATACAACCAGTGACTACAGGATAATAGTTCAGGCTACAGTAGAGAAAAATGAGATTAGAAATTATTGAGGTAAATTAAAAGGTTTTTGATGGAATTTGGTCCAGGGTGGAGAGGGCATGAGAACTGGCTGAAACAGTCCCAGAAAGTTTAGTGTTTATCCTTAGAAGTCATGGAGGACAGGAAAGGATGGAAAAGTGGCAGAGGCAGTGTCTATCCATAAGAAGGAGAAAAAGCTGAATCCAGGGATTTGTAGTCAAATCAGCTGCTATAGCCAATACATGGAACAAACAATCAATCAATCATAAGCACCTTGAAGGCGATGAGGATATGAGTGGAACAGCCAGCACGGATTTGTGGGGAGCAAATCACCTGAAACCAGTCTCTTTTCCTTTTGAGACAAGGCAACAGACCTTGTGGGTAGGAAAAAAAGCAATGGGTGCCATGTGTCCTGATTTTAGTAAGTTGGCTTTTTTTTTATGCTGTTTTACAAGACATTGTCTTAAGCAACCTGGAAAAACCAGGATGAGAAGAAACCATTGTCTTAGGTCAGTGCACAGATGGCTGGAAAGCTGTAGCCAGAGAGCAGTTACTAATGATTACCTGTGAAACTGGAAGGAGATTTTGTGCAAGGTGCTTTGAGATCTGTGCTGAGCCAGAGAGCGTGAGATGTTGTGTTTTCATTAATGGGTGGGAAGGTGGAAAGCAGAAGGTGCTTGTTCAGTTTGCAAGCTGGGATGGGCTGTAGACCATGTGGAGAATGAGTTCAGAAAGCAAAGTAACCCGGAGAAGCTGGAGGATTGGCCTGGACAGACTGGAGTGTGGAGAGCTGCAAGGCTCTCCTCTGTTGAGGTAGGAACACTTAATGGTGTTAATGCAAGGGTAGGAGATGGCTACCTAAGCAGCTATCCTGAAGAGAAAGATCATCTTAGAAGAGGTTACATGTGAAATGTGGCTCACTAGGGTGATAAATACAGGTGATCAACTAGAAACATGATCCATGAGAGAAGACTGAGCAAACTGGGCTTGCCTAAACTAAAAAAGAGAGAAGAAGCATGATAAATCTTGGAAGGTGACTGAAAAGCAGAAAGAAATAATCTGTCCCCTGTCTGCTGGGGCAAGGGGTAATAGCCTTTAACCTCAGTGAGAGGTATAGCTTAGCTGCCAGCAAGATGATAACGCTAATGATAACTGCAATAAAAGGGAAATAGGCTGCTTGGAAGCTTACCAAATGTCCATCCCTGCAGGTTAGACAGATATCAGTCCACCAAAACGTGTCTCTAATTCCTTTTGCCTTTGGGAGATGGTCTAGGTGACCTCCTGAGGTGCCTTTCAGCTTGTTGCTTGAACTTAAGAATCTTCTAATTTCATTTTAATTTCTTTTCATTTTGGTCCAGATAAGTCTACTTAGTCTATGAAGAATTAAGATTTTCTCTGTTCCTTGGTATCTTATAGAATATTGTTAGCATTTAACATCAATTAAAATGGTAAAATCTTATGATTCGCTCTCCACCTTTGCTTAGCCATTACTCTTGAACCAGTTAAATAAATATGGTTTAACTGCAGTCTACTGAATAAATGTGCTCTCTTTCTTTC
>NW_008626346.1:60395-73291 GCF_000691845.1 Merops nubicus
CTTTCCCTATATGTATGTCTGTACATATATAATATCTATCTATATATATTTGAAATTATGATTCCATTTATCCTACGTTTCTGGAATTTATTGATTTTTTTAACAGTGTTTAAATTACATCCACTTTTATGGAGACAAATCTGTTGAAGAATTAAACAGCAAAGTTTGCTCCAATCTATAAACATGACAGGGGGATGATTTCCTCTCATTTGCTAAATATACAGCTCCTTAGTTGGAGACATAAATAAGAATGTTGCCTAAGTAGGTCAGATTTGAGCTAGGGCTTTTCAAAAGACATGAAAGCACCCACCGTGAATATACACTTCAAAGCCAGAACCCATTTTTTTGTGCACATTTTGTTCCCGAGAAGTTTTCCATCTGTTCTAATGTCATGGCTTTGCCACAGTGGCTTGTCCTCAGACTCTGTATCTCTGGCAACTCATATGCTTTACTTTTTAGTGCGGCAGGTAAAGGAGATAATTGGAAGACCTTCAGAGCCATGGTAGGGGGGTGGGGGGGAAGGAAAGGGGAATCTTTCACTTATAAATGGAGACGAAGGACAGACTTCCTCTGCTCCTTGTTGTTAGATAGCTAGTTTGATTGGATGCCAGGAGCTGAAAGGAGGGAGTGTGCATTTTGAAAGGCTTTTCAAGGAGCAAATCTGAAATGAAAAGACAGATAATATTTATAGAGGTTAGTGAAGTTCACTTCACCCCACTTTCCGTAGCAGTGCAGTTCCAAATTCAAGATTCATGATGGATTTAAACCCTTTTTCATCAGCAATAGTCCAACATGATCTGCCTGTAACTTTTTCAAACGCTGCCTTTCTGACTTCTCCATGTAGCTCTGAAAGGGGAGGAAGCTTCCTCACTAATATGTCACTCAACCCACCCACCCAGACACCCACAGCTTGTTTGAAACCAGCGTAGAAAAAAAAAAACACCATGCCACACGCCCTGGATTGTAGCCATGCTGAAGAAAGTGCTTCTTTAAATATCAGTGTCAGGGAGCATTGGTCCTAGAGGTGAAGCCAAAAATAAATCAGCTACTTATTCGTATCTCAAGCCATCCTTCGGTCTTATAAAGCAAGTGGAGCAGTGTTTTTGCTATTTTACCTACAAGTCAGTGCCAGCATCAGTGTGTCTTGTATTTACACAAGACTTTGTATTTATTTGGTTTGTAAAGTGCCCACCACTGGCACAGAAACTGCTGGGTGACTCACGTGTTGCCCTATACAGTGTCCATTCTGCAATGGCCTGAGGAACAGAGGGCACATCCAGGGTCTGGGGGTGACTCTGCAAGGAGCTGGCTGCTCTGCCATGGCTGATGAGTCAAAGTGGAGGATGACACAAAAGGCAGGGAGTGAGGTATGAAGAAACCAGATGCCAGCAGGAACTAGGGAAACAGGAGGGCTGCAGAGCTAAAGGCCATATGTGTATGTCTGAGCATGTCTCCAGCGATGGACAGAAGGGCCGAGTTCAGCTGTGGAGTCTGCAGGCCCCAGCACTGTGCCTGACTGGGAGAAGACTTGTATGACTCTGGTGTCTGGTACAGCGGCCAGACTCAGTGGCCAGGAAGTGAAACCTCTTTCTAAATGTCTGAAGCAGGTCTTCTGGGGCTATCTGCATCTTCACACCCTGAGGCTGATAATATCCACCGTTACCACCACCCTCATTGCAGACAATTCTGAGACAAGCGAATACATTTAGTACATCACCACTCACAACTCTTTGGGCAGCACTTGTGTTTGTTGGTCTCCAAAGAAAAGGCAATCTGCTTTTCTTCCTGCATCTTGAAGTACTTTCATGACATAGTCCTGGCAAACCTGTGAAGCTTAGTCAAGATTCAGAGCAGGATGGACTGCCACCTGATTCACAGCAGCATCTTGGAGCAGGTTATGTGAAAACACCACCATATACAAAGAAATTAATCTTTTAAGCACTACAGAAAGAACAGCTTAAGAACTTTCTTCAAAAGACTCAGCAGTTCAGAGCAGAAGGAATATGAATCACCTGTCCAGCAAAAGCCATGACAGATGCAGACACAAAGTAATTCTGCATATTAGTGCCACTTAGGATAGGATACATTTGCTGCTGGTTTGCAAGGTGCTACATACACATGCATATGCACTAACTTCAGTATGATTTGGGGTTGCTCAGTTTGCTGATCTGCCAGCTATTTGTTTTAGGGCATTTTTAATATATTTCAAAGTAATTTGGAAGCTTACAAATTTTGCCTTTTGGCCCAGATATTGACAGCATGGACACTGAGCATAAAGCTGCCTACAAACTGGGATTTCAGTTTGAAACATGATGTGTATTAAAGCAAGCAAACCAAAGAAAGGCTGAAGAAATTTCCATGAGCTCTGCAGGCTCAGTGGAACAGAGAGGACAGTGGAATGCAGCCCTGTTAGTGAGCTGCTGTCAGCGGCTCCCTGAGACCCCTGCCTCCAGGGCAGCTCTATGGTGTTACTGCTTTATGGTATTATTCTGTTTGTGGAATGGGAAAGCTGCTGAATCCTCTCTTTTTGGAATCACCCTGAAGTCCTTCGACATCCTGGTCTCCATCTGACCATCAAAGCCTTTGGAGGTAGAGTATCCCAGCTGGTATTGCTGACAAGAAATAATGGCCAAAGTATTCTCTGCTCTGGCAGGTCTAGGCTTGCAGATGGCTCCCCAGTTGCTGTTTGTAGCCAGTCGGACAGACCTTATCTCGCCTACAAAGAAGTCCAAAGTGTGAAGCTGGGTGCGTTTATACCCCTACCTCACTTTGTCTTCTGGAAAAGCGGCTTGCTGGGCCTCATGAGGGAGACTGATGTCCTGGAAGACAGAGTCAAGCTGTTTTAGTGAAGGTTAAACTCGAGTGCTGTCTAAAGAGCTTCTAAATATACGAGTGTGGAAGTACTAAATATATAAGGTGCCTCAGGCTGCTTGTAAGGAGGGCAGTAGTAGTGGCAGACTTTGTGATTCTGTAATGCGATTTACTCAGCTGTTTCCCATGCTTACCATGACTTCATTTAACTACAGTTCCTCATACTGTTCAGACTGTCCAGATAGGGAGATTTGTATACTTGGGAGTGGGTATGCCTCTTGAAACATAGGCCAAGGGTCACGTGGAGCATGCATGTTGCTGTTTGGATTGCGATCAGTTATGAATATACAAGCGGATGAAAGGTTTTCCTTTTGCTGTCTTGCTAATGGGTGCATGTGTCTCCTTCTTCATGCTATTGCAATGAAAACACCTGGAAATGAACTGGGGGTTTGAGGATTCAGGGAAGGTAAGTGACCTGCCAGTGCTGAAGACAGCCAAGTTGAGTAGCAAAAGACAGCAATATGCTACTGCTTGTAAGGCACTGCTGGGAGATAGGGAAACAGAGGAGCACAGAGGTCAGTGCTATTAACTCTGTGTGTTGTATGTGTGAGTGAGAGTAGGGCTATTTCAAGCTGAGCTATTAAATTTTTACCATATTTTGCTGTTTTTTTCATCTTCATTTTTAATACAGAAGATACACTTTGGTGAGGGCTTGCAAGCTGCCCTAAGAGGAATTTGGTGTCATCACATTGCTGGATCTACTGCGGATCTCACTGAATTCAGGGTGCTGGTCCAGGAGCAGACTCAGGGGAACAGGATCAGCCTCTTGGGGGACCAGAGCTGCCTGGCTTCTTCGGATGGCTGCTCGGCTTGCCTGTGAAATGCATGAACTGTAAGCACACAGAACACCAAAGCATAAAAATAAATTCAAACGCCTAAGATGATCATCTCTAAAAACTGCCAGCAGCAAAGCATGGTGCAATGGTAATTAAGTTCACGATGGCAGCTCTGTTACTTCACTACACCTTGAGCACTATGGAAGCTTTGGTGCAACGGACTGGAAGCACAGCTGAGGGGAGCACAGGCTGGCAGTGGGGGACCCCAGGGCTAGTGAGGTGCTGGAGATGAGCAGCCTCACGGGGAGGAGAGGAACAAAAGGGCACTTTGGTGCCTTTTGTGTTCCTCCTGAACCTCCAAACGTCACAGCTGCTCAGAGTGGCTGTGGAGAAAGAAGTTTGCTTCTCCTGAGCGCTTGCTGTAAACAGCGCGTACAACAGTGTTGATTATACGTCAGCTCGCTGGGCTAACTATAGCACAGTAATTAAAGGGGTGAGAACATTCTGGAGTACTTTCCGCCACTTGTTGTCTGCGTAATCCCCCTGTGTTTGGCAATAAATAGAACTTTTAAGTTTAATTAATATACACTTGGCTGGCTATCCATTTAAAAGCATGCTTCGGTGGCCCGAGACATTATCCACTTATGCAGAGGGTTGCTGGTAGAGCTGGTGCAACGCCTGAGCGAGAGCGCAGGGCTGCAGCGAGGGGTGCTGGCAAGCCCTGGAGCAGGGAGGCACAGCTCCGTGTCCCAGGGAATGTAGGTCAGTGGGCAATTCAGAGCACGCTCTGACACAAGCACACAGGCACTGCAAGAGAAGACAAAGTAAATAAACGCTTTCCTCCTGAATGCAGGGCAGCTTGAGCTATTTTTAAAATTTATTTCTGAATGCGGGGTTTCGTAAGTGAGTTCCTCCTAGGCTGGGGTGTCAGAGGGTCAAATGAGTCTTGAGATACAAATGAAGTCTTGTCTCTCTCTTTCCCCCTCAAACTTCTTTTGTGTAGGGCAGTTCAAACCGTTGATTTTTTTTTTCTTTGTTGAGGAGAAACAACAACAAAAAAATAGCTTGGATCAGATCAGATATATATTCCTTTCCCCATCATCCCCTCCTGGGATGAAACAAACAAACAAATCGTGCCATTTCACACCATTGTGTCATTTGCCCCAGAACGAGCCATTCCATTTTGTACACTTTTTGAAAGGCAAAGGCAAGGAACAGCTAGAGTTTCATGAAGCTGCCAGAGGACTTGGACTCTGGTCCTGGCTCCAGGGAGTGCTGAGTTATTTATCTGCAACACCAGGGTGTCAGTGGGAGCCGTTTCAAGCCCCGCCTCCTTCGCCCCAGAATACAGCCAAGGAAGATCTCCTGTTTGGAGGATTTTTCTGTGGGTGGGATGAGTCTGTGCAGGTGAAGGATTAGCTGGGTTCCAATGGGTGCATGAAGTGAGCCACTGAAGAGCAGAAGTGAGAGGCAGGGAAGATAGGGAAAGCTTTAACTCAAAGTGGAAAGAGAAGGAGTCAGGAATGAACCAGGTCTCCAGTACTGCAGCTTCTTCTTTTCTTTTCTTTCAATCTCTGATGCTATTTTGCCACTGCTCTCCTTGCCTCTCCTGGTCCTTTGCCCAGTGCCTTCTCACCTCCTATTCCCAGGGTTTTTTTAGTTTCTCAGCTTCTCCCTTTTGGATCAGGTGCTTTGATCTGGAAGCTGAGTTGGTGTGCCATGGAGTAAACTGATTACTTATGCTCCCTAGCCACGAGCATACATATATGACTGTGTATCTTGAAGACCCAGTTGTATGTGATCAGCTTTAATTTTCACAGGGTTTTATTTATTTTAAATTTGTAAGCCTTTGTATTGAAAAAGATTGCTTCTTTTCTGGAATTGCTCTGCTAGAGATGATTCACTGACTTGTTCCACAGGGTGGAGGGTGTGAGAAATGTCCTTTCAGTGGAGTGAAACGGTCACTTGTTAGGTGCAAACAATTTGTCCTATTTTTCATTAGTTCCAGGAAGAGAGGAAATGTTTTGCTAAGGACAACTTTTCTTTGCATTATCTGTAAAGGAGCCTGGGGAGGCTGGCTCAACTGCAAGCATTAGCTGTGTGGGTGTCCACCTGTGCCCAGAGGAGCTCCATGCTCTCTCTGCTTGGCCTGGCCAGTGGCAGTCAGACAAGCAACAGTGAGTCCAAATTTAATAAAGAAAGCTTTATAGCATGGTGGCTGGGCCCATGCTGTGAGACTAATTAACTTGCTAACCCTGTGGAAGCACTTCCAAAGACAAAGTCCTGTCCTCTGCTCCTGTGCTTCCTGCATTTGGCTTCCTGTGCTGCTTTGGCTTCTCTCCCCTTCCCGAAGAGGGCAGCATGGCAATGTCACGCACCCCTCGCTGTGCATACAGGAGGGACATGTCACATTCTTTGCCTTTCCTGGCCTGCCACCGTGACCTTCTGCAATAGCTGAGAACATCATCTCCCCCTCACTGAAATGAGGCAGCTCCTTGCGGTAAGAAGACTTCTCCTTTCTTAGGGCTTCCCTGTTCTATACAGTAATCATCCATCAATAACTGTCTGTCAGGACAAGGAGATGGGCACTTGTTCGAGCTGTGCTTCCGTTTCTTCAGGGCAAACAGAATGTTACCCCCAGCACATCAATGACCAAAGGCGTAGATGTGGTCCTCTTTTTACATTGTGAGATTTATCAGTTATGCATGCAAAACAAGACTTCATTTTTTTCTAAGTCTTTGTGTTTACTCTGATATATCTCAGAAATATCTTGATTTTCAGACCGTGTCTTGAAATTACTCTGGCTTTTTGTACCTGCTTTGTAACAACCCCACTGGAGAGGTGAAAAAGGAGGTTCTAAAGCCCAGTTTCTAGATTATGACCTGCACATTATTTTAATTTAAACTCACCTCCTGTTACAACAGAGAATCAAGGTGTAAGTGTGTGAAGTGCTTTGGGAGCCCTGTGATAAAAGGCCCTATAAAAATACAAATGCTAGCAGATGGCAGTCCCAACTTGCCTGGTGGAAGCAACACAGAAGCTCACAGAAAAGGGTGCAAACTCATCCCTTTCCTGGGGTTATCTAAGGCAACAATAAATGCAATCTTTACCAGAGCTTGTTTGTTTCTAATGTAGACCCCTCTATTTCTCACCAAGTTGCCTCGGCCTCAGAAACAAGCCAAGTCACATGGATTGCAGCTCCAACCATGTTCAGGCTTTTTGTGCCTGTTTGAAAAGAGGTCCATGACTATGACACAACAGCAAAAGCAAAGCCATGGCCGTGTCTGTATCTCAGTCACTTTGACACTGATATCTTCAAGCAAGGAAAAGCATAAAATGGCAAGTCCTTGGATAAAGTATCACCTGCTTGTAGTTAAGATCAGTATGGGGCATGATGCGCGAGAATGGAAAGAAGTGAAATCGAAGCAGTGAAACATGCAGTGATGTGTATTTGCTGGGGAAAAGGGAGAGCTGATCTTTTCTTACTCTTGCCTGTTCTTCTAAGCACCATTTATTTTTTTTTTTCCAAAGGATGGATTTTCTCTTTATCTAACTTGGCTTTTTTCCCTGCTGTGAAATGTTTTGGGTCATATGATATTTTGCTGGGCTTTAGAAAACTGCTAAGGATTAATTAATCTGTAATTAAATTGATGGGGAAAAGACGTACAGAACTGTTAATAGAATTACATCCTCAAAAGGAACAAAAATAAGACAGTTTCCTTTCATTTCTCTTTTTTACATTTTGCAGTCTGACAGATTTTTGACCAAGTTCGAGTTTAGAGAAAGTGCATGTGGCAAAAGTTGGAAGTGTTGTAATGCTGCCTACTGTGATTTGTATAAACGTTTAGGATCCCCTGGAGAGAAATGTAATCCAGGGTTCCCTGCTTACACAGAAATGCTCAAAACAATATCATATTTGAAAGAAAAGAAACATTTTTAATTGGATTTGTGCTGATTATTTTTGAAATATAAAGAAGACACTTTATCCAGTAAGCTACAGATTTTGTTTGCAGACACAGGGAATCAGCAGGCCTCAAATTAGCTGCAGGACAGGCCTTGCTGTTGTTCTGTAAGCCCAGCAAAATGCAGAGGTTTGAAGGAAAAATATTAATGATAAAAAAAGGCTATAAAATTCAAGCCACAATGCTTCTCTAAGTTTATGTGAGTTAGGCTAAACAGATCATGTGATTTCCTCATGCATTCCTCAAATGACAAAAAACTGAAGGGGAAAATCATCAAGTTTGTCTTTCTTCAGACTAGAGATTTGCTCCAGGTTGGGGCACTTACTGATTCGTGCTCTGCATTGCTCGACTAGGGAGGTACCACCAAAGGGTGACCTTTGTTTAGTCCCCAAGACCTAACAACTCACTCTGAACCACTTCTGCCTTTGGGGATGACATTCCTTGCTCTTAGCACCCATCCCCCTGTAGCTAGCAGGAGAGAGCAGCTTGAGGTACTGCTGATGGTTTCATGTTGGGCTGTCTCCCTTTCCTGTTTGTACTGAAGGCCAAAAGAGGAGAGCGCTGTGGTTTGATTACTTTCTAGCAGATTGAGCAGCAACAAAGAAAAGAAAATTGCACTCCAGAGAGTATACCCAGATTTACAACATCCCTTGGCTTTTGTAGTAATAGAGGGATGATATTAGAAGCTTTTAGTAAAGGTATAAAGCCTGACTTTATTTCCCTTTTCCTTTTCATTGCTACGTTTTTTCCTTCTTTGCATTGATGATTGGTGAGGTTCATCAGTAAAGTTAACAGGCCTAATTTTGTCAGATGCATTACTCCTTTTAACATCAGTAGGAGCTGAAGAATCCCCAAACTTAAGGCAAGAATAGATTTCAGAGAAGATATATTGCCCTGAAGCAACTAAAAATTCTATGCCTCTGTAGTTTGTATTTCTTATTTCCAAGTATTTAAAAAATGTTAGGATGTATTACTATAAAAGGAAAATCTTTAAGCTCAGATTCACCCTGCCTGGCTTTTGGCACTTCAATGGATAACCCAAAACAAGGATTATTGCCAGTCAGGCCTCCTTTTATGTAACTAGTGAAAGAAAAGGGTATCTTCATGAGGCAATTAAAACTGTGCAAGATCTGAGAGCCCCTCTGGAGGGGACTGTTGCTTCATTGACTCAGGTACTACACACCTAACCTGGGTGTTTTGCCCAGGTACTTACAGTTAGGAGGGGTGAGTCTAGCCCGTATTCACTGTGGTAAGTGAAACTCGAAACAGGATAATTTGTACACGATAAGATCCTGTAATTGCTGTTTAAGGAAGGTGCACACATGGATGGTTCTAGTAACAGTTTGGCAGAGCTATGAGCACATTAAGTAGGGTTTAACGTAGCCAACTGTAGGAATGATTTTTTTTGGAGGGATTTGAGTAAGGAGGGCTCCTAGAAAATGGTGTTTAAGGTGGAACAAAAAGAAACAGGCTGGGAAAGAGGACTAAGAGTAAGGACTTGGAAGTAGGGACAAGAAAATTAAGTGGAATACACCTGAGTAACAGGTAAATGCTTATGCTCATATCACCTCTTCATTAAGGTTCTCAAACAAAAGTTTTTAAAGAGGAAGACAATAGCCTTTCTTGTCTGTGGATGATGGTCCCCTCCTTTTCAGGACAGTGGCATTGACAACTAGGGGAAGCTAAAATGGAGAGGAATTCAAGGGGGGATGATTCTGCAAGACAGCTTTGGGGGGTGACCTTCAACAGCCTTCATTTAACACTAGACATCTACAGATATAGGTGTCATGGTTTAGCTGGCTGTCCTGAGCTTCCTTTTCAGTCAAAGGAGAGAAACTGCTGCTTTTGGGGTGCAATTCAGCTGAGCTGTTTTAGATGTCCGCTTAAGAGTGCAATGAATCCTGTCTTGCCTGTTTCTTTCTACTGATGAAAAAGGAGTTGAGGGAAGTTAACTCAGATGGGAAGTCTGTGGTTTATCAGGTACTATCAAAGTGATCTGTAAACTTGCGTTCACCTCCAGACAGCTAACAAAACTGCCAAACATTGTTCTTTGTGGACAAATCTTGCTGTTGCAGAATCCAAGTAGGACTTTTACGTGGTGGAGGAGACTTACAAGGCTGGTATATTTAAGAAAAGGCTAAATGAGGTATTTTTGGTAAATTGCATTTCCTTATTAGTCATCACTTCCCTTTTTGTTCTGAGAAACTGCCCTTTTTAGACATGTTCATTTTATTTGGCAGAAGTGCAGACAACTCCAGATGTTGCTGATTCTTTTGCAGTTCATTGCCTTAGGAAACTGCAGTTGCACCTGAGAGAAAATAGAAGCCAACTTGGAAGAAAAAGAAAAGAGATATATAATAGTCTTGCTAGAGGAAAAGGAAAATCAGATTAATTTATATGCTCTGGGTGATCTTTCATTGTTTCCTTTAAGATGAATTAAAAGCCTTTTTATTCACAAAGAGCTGAGTTCAGGGCCTTATACATATATGAGAGTTGAAAACACCACTGATAAAGTTGCGTTTTCTAGCTTCCCTTAAGGGTCTACTATTGCAATGGAAAACAGAACACTAAATGTAGCAACTGGCATATAAGTAGAAGTGATGATAAGCTTTGGTACTGAGGAGCATTATCCTTGGCTGATGTAAGTAGATGTCATCTTCTGACTTCAGCAGAGCTTTACTTTTTTTACCCCAGCTGGAGATGTGACTCCTGGATTCTTAGCTATGGACTGTTGTAATTTTAAATCTGGAAATATAATGTGTTATCTACCATTGCTTTCACACTTGAAGCTTGGCAGTGAATATTCTTGCTGTTCTAATCTGCTAAGGGTAAAGCCTGAGAAAACACCGAGCATTGAGTTTTTTCGTTCTTTGGGATATGTTTCATTGCTTACCTTCTCTGTTATGTCAACAGAGGGTGACAAGGTTAATGACATACAGACCTTTTCCCCTCCAGAGCACCAGTTCATCTCCAGTTCACAGTGCTAGCTACTGAAAGTCATTTCACCTCATAAAAAAAACCCTGAACAGATCTCATCCAAATCGTGGTAGGTAAGAATTCACAAGCCCATGACTCTTGAGATGGAGCTTTCCCTGTCACTAAGCAAGGTGAGCAAGCAAGGAGGCTGAAAAACATGCCAAAGTGCTCCTCTGTTACACCTCTGGAGAGCTCAGCAGACTTTTCAGTCCAGAGCTGGAAGACACCAAGATTTCCAGTCTATTTCACTGGAATAACATTCAAGCAAAGATAACTCATGTCTTCTTGTGAAAGAATTTCCAAATAACAAGGTGAAGGAGTGGTATTCTTTGGAAACCAGTCCAGTATCACTTCTGACAGATAACAACGACTGTGATGAAGAGTAAACACCTCAGTCACAGGGTGATGTGAAACACGCTGATGCACACACAGAACTACAGCTGAAGGCTGAATCACTGCTGTATCTAATTAGGCACATCAGTTAAGTTATGCAAACTTCCAACTGTCTGAGAAGGGCTGAGATTGCTAATACCAATCTGTTATTGTCCTCACTGCTCAGAAGAGGTGATGGTTGGTAAGATTAAAAAAAAAGCATTTTGTGTTGGAGGGGTCAGTAGCTTTCTGGATTCTTGTTGGAGAAAGGTGGGGTAGGCAGTTACGTGATGTTACATCATTTTCCATTTTGGCCTTCTGAATAATGTCAAGATAAAGGAATAAATTGCTTCTATTTAAAGTGCTAGTGAATAACAGCAGCTTCTTGGTTTTCTAATGCCGTGTCATTTGAATTGTATATGTTATTGAATCAGACAAAATATGTATTTATGCATTAGGTTTCTTCAAAATTCCTAGTACATTTTTTAACAAGATGCAGGAAAAATAAACTGAAATGCCGATCTTTTATTCCTAGGTTGTTTGTGACAGAGTGTCAGCAATGCCCTGTGCTGAACATGATTCATATAAGGCACAGACAGAGGATACTGAGTTTGAAAGGGACCTAATCAACTATCTTAGGAATAAAGGAGTATCTGAACTCAAAAATGTTGATGCACGAATGAACATAATTCTCTGCGCTGAGGTACTGTTTAGGGGACACTTGTATAGTAGCAACCATGGTGAATCAGTTCATTGTCATTCACAAGAAAATTAAGTTGTAAAATCCCACTGTATGTGTAGATGTCTAAATATCTGTAGAGAAATGATTTATTTTCTATTTTGCTTAAATTTTTTTTTTTCTTCCAGTGTACTCAGTTTATCCCTGTAGTCACTGTATTGAAGTTAACAGTGGGGTTACCAAAGAGGTATTTTGCTCTTCTACCAGATTTTTTAGGATAAAACTTTCTGGGACAAGACCACACAGAGCTGACAGGAGAGCCATCTGACCCAGACAGGGGACTGATGGGGGGTGGAGGAAGGTCTGCTTCTCTGGCTGGGGGAACAGCAGAAATCCAAGCTGGATAGTGTGCATTAGAGCAAGGCAGCAATTCAGAAATACTAAAGAAGGTGCATGTCCTGGCCCCTAGGCTTTTAGGGATAATCTGATGGAGGATAGTAGGAGACGCCCAGAGAGGATGTGCCTTGTGAAAGTGATGAAGAGCAGTGAGAAGAAAGGATGGTGGAGGGGACATCGAAGAACTGTGGCAGCTTGTCTCATTGATGGCTGATTGGACAAGGAGTCTTTGTGTGACACCCCTCTTAGGCATTTTGTACTTGAAGATGAGGGATAAGGCGACACCAGAGAAGGAGGATGATCACGTTACTCCCACTGTGAAGACAGCACTGTCAGGTGGTGGTGAGTATTGCACATAGCCTATTCATTATCCAAGTGAACACAAAATGCTGTGTCTTCTAGAGGATTGAGGTGCGGCTCCATGTTCTGAATCCTTTACCAGCGGATCCAGAATACCCTCTGCCACTCTTTTCTGTCCCTACGTAAGGGGCTGCTGCCTTTGCTGCCATGCCTGTTTCACTGCTGGTGTGTCCAGGACTGGTGGAAATGAGATGGCTAAGGAAAAAAAAAAAAAAGCAGGAAGTCCATAGAAAAATAAATGGATAATAAAAGCAAAGCATTTAAATATTTCTTTAGAACTGGATAATTTTATATCTGTGTTAGCTGAGCTGGTGCAAAGGAGAGAGATGGGTAACCAGTCCTTCTTGAGGATGGGAGGTGGCAACAATGAGTAAGGGTGGTGGGGGCAGGGATGAAAACTTAACCAACACTGATGCCAAAGGATTGAAAACATCATAATCCACTCTTAATAGGGATGGAATTAATCTAGTGTTGCTAAAACCCAGGTGTTGTGGTTTGAGGCTT
>NW_008626347.1:0-243 GCF_000691845.1 Merops nubicus
ATTATATTTAATTTAATGTCTATATTTAATTTTTAATTATTTTCTATTACTTTTTCCATCCAAACTAATTTTATTTATCTGTCTTAAATGCCAGGCTCCTCAGGCTGTGCTGTCAGACCCCTGGCAGGAGCTGTGCAAAGTTTCCTTTTGGTGCTCCAAGATGCACCATGTTATGGGGCACATCAACATGCACAGGGAATGCTCTGGCAGTGGCAGCAGCTCTTGTGCCTCTCCCCGCTGGTT
>NW_008626347.1:274-9551 GCF_000691845.1 Merops nubicus
CCCACCTTTACACTACATTTGTAACTGTGGGGTTTTAATTCTGAGGTGTGGAGAGAAGCCTGTGTCCTGCAGCTGCCCTGCTGGTGGCAGGATGGGGCTCCTGGCCTGCTGGACCCAGCCTTTCTGAGATAGGTGCTGTGAAGAGGGGGCTGTCAGTTCCCTCTCTGCCTGCTCTTTGCTTTGGCTCATGCTGCTCAACAGGGCAGAGAGGTTTGGGATGTGAGGAGCACCCAGGGAGCAGACCTTGGATCCCCTCAGAGCAATGCCTGTGAAGGTTTGTGATTTAGAAAGTTAAATTCATTGCAACAACTGGGCTGCTCCTGTAAGCCTCAACTTCTCCCACATGTGCCCCTGTTGCTACAGGCAGGACTACAGCAACAGGCTCTTCAGGACAGCCTCTAATGCTGTGCTTCCATCCCTCTCCTGCTAGAACACATCCCTGAGGTCTTTCCTCTCCTGCAGTTTCCTGCTCTTCCCAGATAGCTTTTACTTCTTCTCACATCTGTTTTCGTACAGATCCCTCCATCCCACCACCCAAGCCTGTGCTTATGCTCCTGCAGCTCTGTGGGTGCTGGTAGCACTGCTAGGAGCAACTCGGTGACAGTTCTGAGTGCTGAGGTGCCCCGTGTGCTCCCCAGGCCCTGCTCCCCAGCACGAGGACCAGGGCTACTCAGGAACAGAATTTTCCCATTTCCCAACCACTCAGTTTCTTGTCCTGCAGCAGGACGGGCTGAGCCTGGTACAAATTTTCTGGCAAAGAAGCAGAGAGGGAGGGACAGTCCCACAGTGAACTGCTGTCCCTGATCCCACCTCCTGCAGGGTGGAGAACCCTTTCTTCAAAGTGATGTCAGAAGAGGGATGTGCTGAGGAGAAGTTTCACTTCTTCAAAACAGCCGGGCTTTGGCCAATTTCCAGAGGAGTTCTGGTGATGAATAAGCACTTTTGCCCTGGAAAACTCTTCCTCCCCCTCCCTGTAGCAGTGTGCTTCTCCAAGACTAATGGCTGCATTGCCCAAATTCCAGGCGAGCCACCTCACCTTCCCTCCCCATCCCTTCAGTGCAGCATTGCCCCGGGGCTAAAGAAAGCAGCTTTTCTTGGAGACAGAGGTCTCCTGGGGGCTATGGGTGCCTCATCCAGGGCAGAAGGGCTTTCTGCAAGCTCCCAGACAAAAGGCACTCCATTTTTCTCCCTAACATTTCTCTTGGTGGGCTTGCACCTCTGTTCTCATGGCTTGTGTCAAGCTGGGGTCACACAGAGCTCAGTTGCTTCTATAATTTGACTGAGGTCACCTTAGATAGGGTTGTCACTTGCTCCTTTCCTTTGTGTCAAACAAGGAGTCTCCCATTGATGTCAGTGAGGGTGTGGGTATCCCAGCAGCATCAAGACCAGTCTCTCTTGCCTAGGGCTTTTCCCTGCCTCTCCAGGATGACTATCTGCCCCATTTGCAACCTCTGGCCGCTAAGGAGGCATTTCAAAGGAGGCTCTCTGACTCCCATTTGCAGCATCCAACTCTGGTGTTGTCCAGACATGACATCAAGGTACTTGCAGAAACTTTGCTAGGGCTGTAAGGTTGTTGGTGTTTCCAGAGTCGTTCAAACTCCATCTCTCTGCGTTTTCCTCCCTTCTCTTTCACTTTTGCCTCTTTGTTTTTATGGGTTTTTTTTTGCATCTGAGGTCTAAAAGGGTGACTCCCAGCTGAGGAAAGTTCCCAAGGCCATAATCCAGGCCTCTAGAAGAAGCAGACGTTAAACATCCATGTGCAGCTTCCCTTAAAAGATGTAATGGGCATTGCATTAAGAGGTGCTCTATCCTTAGAGCAATATAGCTCTAATCATACAGAGGCTAAACACGGGGCAGGAAAACACTCCCAGGGAGTCAGTCCTGCTGCAAGTCCCAGCAGATAGTTGTTTTTTTTCAGCATGCCTTGAGCATTAATGTTAAGGGATATTTTGGAGCAAGGACTGGGAACAGATCCCAGTGTGCTGTAGCCTTCGTGAGAACTTCTGGCAAGCGCTCACTCTTCTTGGACACAACGTATTTGTAAGTCCCACGGAGCTGCCTTCCCGTGGGGAGCAGTGGTGAGGACACCAGGCTGTGTGTGTGGATACGTCCCTCCCAGCTGGGCTGCACGGGGCTCCAGGAGCACCCAGCCCACTTGGCTTTTTCACTGTAGGGTCATGCAGCCAAATGCTGGAGGTTTTATCTCTGAAATGCAGCATCTATTTGAGACATGTTTTGGGTGATGGTGGGATGGTTTCCCTGCCAAAGGGCAGGGTTTGGTCTAGGCAGTGAGCTCAAGAGCAGGCTGGGAGCAGAGGAGGAGAAGGGGTAAATGGTGTGAACTTACTGAGTGCCTCCTCTCCTTGCCCTGGCTGAGGTCCTGCTTCAGCAAGGAGATTTCTGCACCAAGCACTCAGGCCTCTCACTTTATATTAATACGAAAGAAAAGAACGTGTCTAAATCTCAAAACCCAGGCTCCTTAGTGCCTAAATCCCTTCTGGAAGTGGGACTGGGCTTCTTCTGTCACTGGTGGAGTGACTTCTCTTCCTCTCCTTTGGCTGTCTGCAAGCTTTGGGTAGCTCTGCAGAGAGGATAAGCAGGCAGCTCTGCTCCGAGACTGCCCAAAGTGACTTTGGAAAGGGTCAAAAGGCCTTTGGAAAGGGTTAAAACTGGGGACGAATATTCCGCTTGGAAGATCTTGGAGTTCTTTCTTTTCCATCTGATCTGCAACAAGGCACCCAGCTCGGGCTGGCGGCTGGATCCAAACACAGGCTCTGTTCCAGGAGCTGTCCCCAAGAGCATCCCTGGTTTTGCTGGGTGGAAAATTCCTGAGCAGCATGTTTGATGAATGAGGGTCTGTTAGGACACGAGTGGCTCGGGAAGCAGCAAAGCCCCTCTGGCTTTTCCAGGATTTCACGAGGCTACGGAAACCTCCGGGAGGGCTCTGGGGCAGAGCTGCTGGGTGGTGCTGTCGGTGCCCTCGCTGCGTTTCCTGGTACCTTTTAGGCTTCCTGAGGAGCTCGTTGCTCCTGGTTTGGGCTGCAGAGTTTGTGAATGAGGACTTTGGAGAGGAGCGGGAGGGCGGGAGAGCCCGGGTGGGCTGGGCACGTGCCACAGCCACTCCAGCCCCACGGCCCCTGCCCGCAGCCACCCTGATGCTCAGGGGAGTCTGTCCAGGTTATTTCTCTCTTTGGACTGTGACGGTTTTGCTTTCAGATTCCAACCAACTTGGATAAATTTTTTTTCCAGGCTTTTTTCCCCCCTAAAGTTTCCTCATCTTAAGGGGAGCAGAATCTGGGGTCTAAATTCCTGACTTTCCCAAACAATTAGTTTCATATTGACTTAAGCACAAATATGCTCTCTGCAATCCAATGTAAAGCACTGTGGAGCCAAAAGCTCCTTCAGAATGCTTTGCTGAAGGACTGGACACTACGTCCTTCCACAGTGCTTGAGCAGCTACTCAAGTGCATGATCCTGAAGCTACTGACCACCAGCCCAGTGTCAGAATAGGTCACCAGGGCTCTTGGTGTAATTGCACTTGTTGGCTGAGCGATGCTGGAGCAGAGCAGGAGAAACCAAGCTGCTTTCCCCTGAGGCAGTGGGCTCTGCATTGCCAGGGGCTGTGCAGGACTGTGCTCCTGATGCAGGTTTGTGTTTCTGTGCTTGGCTGCAGCTTTGTCTCTGGCCCTGAGCGTGCTGGTCACGTCACCCCGACCTTCTCCTCTTACAGTTTTTTTTTTTTTTCTTGGCAGCTATAAAAAGCCTGTATTGAAATTAAAACCACAACGGAGCTCCTGACTTTGATGGAGGGATGTTTCTTTTCCTTTATATGTGAAGAGGAGGATGAGAAGAAGGGCTGTGTGTGGGTTGGAGGGAATGAAGGTCCCTGAGGCTGTGTCTGTGTGTGACTCTGGTGTCCTCACCACCAGCTCCTCAGGGAACCATGTCTCTGTATTTGAGACCCTCCCCTGCAGTGCTGGGGCAGCTCTGGAGTCCTCAGCACAGCAGAGCCAGGGACCTGCTGGAGCGGGGCCAGAGGAACCCCAGCAATGCCCCGAGGGGGGAACCCCTCTGCTGGGAGCCCAGCAGGAGAGAGTTGGTCTCTGAGCACCCTGCTCTAGCTGCAGATGTCCCTGCTCCCTTACTAACACAAAACATTCTACGATCCTACAATTCAAAGAAATGAAAAGCATCCTCTCATCCTGTCATCTCAGCCCATTTCTCCTGGGGCTTGCAGGACACAGAGGTGCTATGATGGCAGATTTTTCTTGCTTCTCCTTTGCAGAGCCTCTTTGCTACATCCTTTGCCCAGCTGTGACCTCTCGGTGGTGGCATGTAGCTGCTGACCCGCTCCCCGGAGCATGCTGTACTGTGCCTGCAGCTGTTATTCCAGCTGTGTCCTGCCAGCACAACCCAAGGCACAGCTCCATGAATCACCACCCAGCCTGCTGCGTGGAGTGAATTTAACTGTTGCCATCCGTCAGAGGGAGACGTGACCTCTGAGAAGGCTTCGTGGGCGGGCAGGGGTGGCATGTCCTGCTGACACCCTGACCTTCTGCCTTCAAAGCCCAGGACACCTCGGGGAGCTCGTGCTGCTTCTGCCTTCTCCATTCCTGTTCCTGTGAGCATGGCAGGAGGAAACCTTGTGTCTGGCAGCTCAGGGTTTATCTCTGTGTCCTGCCCAGGGCCAGGGCCTGCTGGGGTGACAGATAATGTTGTGAGTTATCTGTGGGGAAGTGCAGAACGTGGTGCATCTTGTGTGCTTCCGCACAGCGTTTTCACTCAAAAATAGCTCCCAGCCTTGCCAAGCCACGTGGCTTCTTCCCCCAGAGAGCTGAGAGCCTGCACTGGAGATCTTTGTGTGTGGAAAATGTCTTTGGTGTGAGGGTGTCATAGCCTGAGGCAGGCTGCCCAGAAAGGCTGTGGAGTCTCGTGCTCTGGAGAGATTCCAAACCCACCTGGATGTGATCCTGGGCACCCTGCTGTGGGTGACCTGCTGGAGCAGGGGGGGCTGGATGAGATCATCTCCAGAGGTCCCTCCCAACCCCACCCTTCTGTGAAATATGGGGATCACTTGGTGTAGCTGGTCATACAGTAACGTGCTGCAGAGGACTAATGGGGCTTCCAGCTGGAGAACCTTGGTAATACCTGGGATAGAACAACTCATTTGGATAACAAGTAGTCTTTGAGATGTACACCGGGTGGATGTTCTCCACCACTTTCCTCCTTTTCTTTTCAAGAGCCTGAATCAGTACAGGCTGTGCCCTCATCAGCCTGCAGGTAGCCCTTCATTGCTGCATCTGCCCTTGAAGCCAAAGGCTTCCAAGGCTGGTGCTGCAGGATTTGACCCCTGTTTTGCAGGGATGGGAGTGTTGCAGTGGGTATCGAATACAGCATAGCTGCACTGTTTGATTTTTCTACTTCTGCAGAAGGGGAGGAGAAGTGAAGAGCAAGCACTATGGGAACTCTCATCACTCGGTGGATTTGGAGAGTGGAAGATGTGAATGCAGACGTGTGGTTCTTGATCATAAGGGCAAATCTGTGTGGACACAGCTCTTGGTAAAGCCTGGGGGGAGATGAAAGCTATTTGAATGAAATATCAGTGCCTTTCAGTTGCAGTTTAAACTTTGGAAAGGGTCTCTCTTTTCAGTAGTCTAAAGGAAAGGACATTTCTGTCTTCAGTGTTGTGGGATTTCTAGAGGTCAGGTTGTGCTTCTGGGGCCATTCTTGGTGGTGGAGAAATCTAGCCTTCTCTGAATTGTGCTTTTTCTTTCCATGCCATCACTTTCAGGTTCTGTTTTTGCCTAGGACCTGGGTGATCTGTGGAAGGGATGCGTAGATGGGCAGAGGGGAGCTGAAGAACAAGGACAAACCATCAGAAGTTGAAACCCACCTTCTTATTTGTGTCTTTTCACTTGTGGCATCCAAGGTCTTCTCTTGCTATGCTCCACTAAACTTTTTCATTCGATTTCTGTTTCTTTTTTCTTATAAAAAGTTATGAGCAGCTTGGCTGGAAATATCCCAGCATGGTAAAGGGGGTCTGGAGAAATCCCCAGATGTTTCAGAGGAACTCCAAGTGGCAGATGCTTTGAGAGCCATTACTGAACCAGTTCCTCAGCATGGAGCTAGGTGGAGGTACTGTCTTTCAGATGAGATAAAATCAAAGTCCTTGTGACCCATAAAAAGTCCAAGATGCTTTTTGCAAGAATAGAGATGTTAAGACCATTTTTATGGCCAAATGCTCACACACCTTCCTTGTAGTTTTGGTCCCAGCTATTGGTGTCTTGTAGCATTATAACATCTGCTCAGTCTTCCCCAGGGATGTCTGTGCTTTCTTTAGCATTGTGTCAGAGGTGCTATATTCAGTATCTTTCAAGAAATTCAGGAACCTTTGGGATGAGAGGCATTAATTATGTAAATGACAGTGCTGGTGGATTTTCACAAACAGGACCAAGTGATTCACTGAGGAATTCCCTTCTGTGTCGCCTACATGTGCTGCTCTAGGTCCTCCTCTGGCTTCCTGATGTCAAGTGAAAGTGTTGGGCTGACAGCAAAGAGGTTTGAAAAAATTCCATCTCGGTGGGAACACCCACACTGGTGCAGGATGCAGACACCATATCTGGCACTGTGCTCTGTGCCCGGCCTGGCTGGCGAGCAGGGAAAGCATGTTGTGGTGGTCAGAGCTGCCTGTAGGCAACTCCTGATCCTGTTGTGGTCCTCTGAGCAGATAAGGGCAAGTGGATGCAGGAGTGAGATGGTTTTCTTGGCCCAAAACATGTTGCAAGTTGGGGATTCGCTCTAGAAATGCAAAATCTTTTGCTTTTGCCTCAGTGCAGTTTCATTTTCATCTCTGCAGGAGAGCAGGTGATTAAAACTGTTAGCACAAAGCATGTAGAAGATGTTGCCGTGCTACAGAAGAACCAACACTTAATATGTTAGTTCCATCATCCCTCTGTTGAAATGAAAGCATCTCCCCATTGAGAGGCGGTCTTCTCAATGCTTATCAATATCTAAAGGGCAGGTGTCAAGAGGATGAGGCCAGACTCTTGTCAGTGATAGAACAAGTGACAACGGGCACAAGATGCCCGTTTAAGTAGAACCCAGGAGGTTCTACTTAAACATAAATTTCTTCACTTTGTGGGTGATGGAGCCCTGGAGGAGGCTGCCCAGAGGGGCTGTGGAGTCTCCTTCTCCTGAGAGTTCCAAACCTGCCTGGATGTGATGCTGCTGTGGGTGACACTGCTGGAGGAGACGCATTGGATGAGATGATCTCCAGAGGTCCTGTCCAACCCCCACCATGCTGGGATTCTGTGTTCTCCCACCTGGTGTTGTGCTGCTGTCATAACATTGGAGCCTCAGCCTGTCTCACCCCCTTGCTCTCGCAGATAGCAGGGTTTGTTGTGGGGAGGTTTCTCTGCAAGCATGGGGATGTGAGGAAGCCCCTTGAGCGTGCGGGTGGTGGGAAATGGCCCGTGAGCTCCCGTGGGGGCTGTGTGGGTGTGGGCTGGAGCACTGATGCTGGGGGAGCCGCTGTGAATGGGTACGATGGGAGAGGTGCCCCCAGCATGCTTGGGCAGCCCTGAAGACCAGGGCTCAATCTGCAGTCACCTCAGGACTCCCCCACCCTGGTATATTGTTGTCACCTCTTCCCCCTGGTAAAACTCATTTTCCTCCAGAAACCTGCTGCATTTCACAACGTGGGGCTATAATCACACACACGTGATGAAGGAAACAACCAGAGGTGTTATGAGCTGCAGCCTAGTTCCTGGGCCTTTTTCCTTCTGCAGGGCTTCTGCTTCACACCCAAGGCTTCTTGGCTTTGATTTTCTCATTTGTGAATTGGGTCTCAGGGGAGGAAACTGTGGGATACTACAACCATTTGTTTTGGCAGTTGCCTGCAGGTGCTGGTCCTTCAGCCTTCCTGAATCTGCGCTCAGATGTGAGCTGCTCAGCCCAAAGGCTTGGCAGGGCCTTGGGCTTTCACCTTAATAAAAAGCTGACCGAAACAGCAATAGCAAAGGAACCAGCTCCCTGGTGTCTGCAGGGCTCTGCCAGCTCTGAAATGCAGACAGAGGCCAGCACCGGGCCGCCTCCTCCAGAGGAGACCTTGGCTCCCCAGTTGGGGTTCCTCAGGGCTCGAGGTCAGATAACGCCGCAGCCAGGACATGGTGTTTGGCCTCTGCTCGGGAGGGGGCTTTTGCCCACGGGCTGCCTGCATCACTTTGCAATACCTACACAGCTATGCTGAGTGTTTCTTGGTAGCAAACACAGAAAATTTCTCACGACCCTGAGTCCATAACAAAGCTGGGTCCAGCCTGTGGGGATAGGATCAAAATCCTTCTTTGAACAGTTGTCATTATGCCTCTAAGCCTGTTAGCACAGTTTGAGGCAGCAGAAGCCTGTAACAGGGTCCTTTCCCCAAGCCTTTTTGCTGTGCAAGGCTGCTCTGTGAGGCTGGGGTTGCCCAAGCACAATGAGCTGTATTTTGTCTCTGCAGTTCTGCAAGGACAGCAGTCTCCAGAGAAATCCCACCTGGCCTATCTTCTTCTGCCCTGCATGCTGCAAAAATGACCTAAACTCTAACAAAGGCATTCAGAGTTCCCATCTGTGATCCTGTGAGGCCAGGCTGAGAGAGTTGTGCTTGTTCATCCAGGAGTAGAGAAGGTTCTGGGAAGACCTTCTGGTGGCCTTTCCAGACTTCAAGGGGCCTGTCAGAAAGCTGGGAACAGACTTTTGAGCAGGGCCTGTTGGGACAAGACAAGGAGTGGTGGTTTGATACTTAAAGAGGGAGATTTGGACCAGAGAGAAGGAAGAAATTTTTGGCACTGAGGGTGGTGAGCCCCTGGCCCAGGCTGCCCAGAGAGGTGGTCGCTGCCCCATCCCTGGAACCATTCCAGGAGAGGCTGGATGGGGCTCTGGGCAACCTGCTCTAGTTACAGATGTCCCTGCTTCCTGGAGGGGGGTTAGACTGGATGACTTTGAAAGGTCCCTTCCCACGCAAACTGTTATTCTATGACTCTGTGATCTTCTTGCAGCCCTTTATGGGGTGGATGCAGCATCTCCTGTGCCCCTACCCTGCAGCACCAGGAATGGGAGTAATGAAGATAACTTGCACTTGTTTCAGGGAGCAGAGATCTGTCAGCATGAGCTGGGAGTCTCCTTGAGATGTTTGATGACTAAGACTGATACAAAGCTGCCCACGCCTCCAGACAGTGTTTTAGGGCTAATGAACTAAAGGTAAAATATTTGATGCTTCAAATAAAAAAAAAAAAAAAAA
>NW_008626347.1:9571-29052 GCF_000691845.1 Merops nubicus
GTGTGCAGGGTGGCCCCCTGGCGGGTGGGGGCAGGGTTCCTGCCACTGATCCTCACGCAGGAGATCTCCCCAGGGAGTGCCTGCACCTTGGCCCAACCCGTGCCCTTCCCTCGGGGCACACCAGGAGCATCACGGAGCTGGCTGCACTCTCCTGGAGGGGCTGGGGGTCAGGCTCAGGCTCCAGCTCCAAATATCCCAACAAAAATCACGTGGCAAAGCTGAGATCAGTAGATCAAATCACAATTATTCCATCCTGACAGGAGGTTTCTACTGCTCTTGGGGTGCTGGTCCCATAGGTGCGTGCTGCTACTGTGCTGCTTTTGCACGGAGATGAAAATAATTTGATTCAGCCATTTGAAATAATGTTATGAGCTCCAGAAAAATCAGAGCTAGTTAAACATGAGCATTATTCCATTAGAAAATGTTTTCATCAAAAATTGTCAGAGGGGGGCTGAAGAGATGTGAGATTCCTTGACATAAACCTTATACTTTCTTTCTTCTTTCTCTTTTTTCTTGGTGGAGCTTTTTTTTAAAGGTGTTTTCACTGTGTTGCACAAAGGCCACTGCAGGAAGCCCTGGGGCACTTAGCTGAACAACCCTGGTATTGACTCTGATGGTGCAAAGTTGGGCCCAAGACAACTCTGCCCATTCTTATTAGAGCTTCTTCCCCTCCATGAGACCCTGACTGGTGCTCAACCTTGGAGCTGAGCCAAATTTTGACAGAAACCATTAGCACGAAACACGCTGAGTTCAGCAAGCTGTCTCTGAATCTGCAGCAGCTTTTGGCTTTGGGTTCCTCTTACTTCTGGACTTGTCTCTGCCCCCGTTTGCATTTCAGTCAGCTGGAAAGGGCTTGCAGAAAAAATCTGCTTGCTGGCAATCCAGCGCCCACAGACAGCTTCGAATAGCATCGATTCAGATCCTAACTGCAGGCAGGCTGCTGCGATCATAGCCCAGGGATGGGTGGGGATGTAGAGGGTAAGAGAATCAGGGAAAGCAAAACCAGAATTAAATAAAATGGATTAGACCTGATCTGCGTGGATGGAGTTCTGGGTGCCAGCTTGCATCCCAAGGCTTTGCTTTGGGTGCTGAGCCCCTTCTTGTGAACACACATGAACCTACCTGGCCAACAAGGGTGCAGAAGGGGGTTGCATCTTCTTGCTGTGGCCATCACAGGCCACTTTTCTATAAGGATGGTTTAATTTGTTTCCCTAAACGGGGCAATCCTGTTGTTACATGACTGAATAGCTCCATGTGTGGATCCCCACCTTACCTTTAGATGTCACCTACTAAAACATGTCTGTGGGGACAGCACCATTCTTCTGCTTCCTTTACATCACTGTTAGACAAACTTCCCTCCTCGGCAGCCATCCTAAGGTCAATGTGTTGCTTATGCAGCACATGGGCTTCAGTCCTCAGTGGTGGCCACAACCTGAGGCAGCAGTGGCTTCACAGGCCTGGGAAGAGCCAAACCCCTTTGGAGAAACCATCTCCCTGGTGTTGATAGTAGTTGTTAAACTTTGTTGCAGCTGAAGGCTTTCAGGTTAGAGACTGTGGTGATGCCCAGGTGATGTTCTCTCATATCCAGGTTGACCTCAGTACCACCTTGGATTGGCAGAGACCATTCAGCCTATCTCTGTGCCACGGAGGAACATGTGAATCATGTAGGGACAGCCCAGGTGTGTCTCTATGAGCATTACTGAGGGCCCTGCCCTGGCTGACACCCTTCAGCTTTCTCTTATTTTGTCTGACACACCACAGTCATCCCTGGAGAAGGTCATGGCTGGAAGCCAAGGTGACATTGGGTGCTGTGTGGGGCTGCTGGAGTGGAGCTGAGAGTCCTGTGTCCTGACTCTGCTGACATCATAAGCCTGAGCACAATGGAAGAAGGTGCTTCCATACAAACCACATCTACCTTGGCTCTGGAGACAGAGATCTCTGCTCCTGTAAAGTGGGGCTTGTGCTCCTGATCTGTTGGAGGTCTGCTGCTGAGGAGCACAGAGTTTACCAGTGTCTGTGATTTCGGGCGGGTCGAGGGGGTGGTCGTGTGCTCAGCACTTGGCTGGGTGAGCATCAGAGGGAGGAATGACACAGGGGAAGAAACCTCCCTTTTTTGAGCAATACTGTAGATAAATAGAAGCCAAATACGTGTCTGTCTAACCAGAACCTCTTCAGTTATAAAGCCTTATATGATGGCACTAAATGCACAGAGGGGATCTGGCAATGCTTTTAGAGATCTAAAGGGTGGGGGTCAAGAGGAGGGGGCCAGACAAAGTGCAGTAGGCAAGAGATGGGGCCAGACTCTTGTCAGTGGTGCCCAGTGACAGGACAAGGGACAACGGGCACAAACTGGAACCCAGGAGGTTCTATCTGAACATAAAGAAAAAATGCATTGTTCTGAAGGTGGTAGAGCCTGGAGCAGGCTGCCCAGAGGGGTTGTGGAGTCTCCTTCTCTGGAGAGATTCCAAACCTGTCTGGATGTGATCCTGGGCACCCTGCTGTGGGTGACCTGCTGGAGCAGGGGGGTTGGATGAGATGATCTCCAGATTTTTTTTCCAACCCCTACAGTTCCGTGATTCTGTGTAATTATTTCTGGTTTAGCCACCTTAGAGCTGGACTTCTCATCCATAGTGCCCTTCTAGGCTCACTTCATAGTCACAGGAAGGACACCAGGACCTCTATCCATTTCTTAGACACCTACCAAGAGTATTCTAGTGGACTACCAAGACTGAGACACCAGCTGAGACAAGAGGCTTCACCACAGCTGGTCTGAGGTAGGAGAAAGGAGCCCTGTCCCCATCCCTGGGGCGGAGCCTGGTTCCTGTGGAGCCCCACGGCATCCCTGTCCCCCAGCATGGCTGGGGTTGCTCCCCAGGCTTTGCCCTCCTTGCATTCCTAGAGCTGCTTCACTGACAGTGTCCAGCACCACCCATCATCCCTCCCGCCAGGCTGGCTGTCCCAGAGTGTGGGGCTGCGGCTGGGACAAGGGGTGCCTCTTCTCTTGGCCCTCGGGCTCTGCAGGAATGTGCTAATTGCTGCTGGAACAAAAGCCTCTTTCTCCTGTGCGGGGCTGTGCCCTCCCCCGGCCCTTCCCAGACCCCCAGGAACACTCCTAGTGGTTTCTGCCCTGTGCTCCAGGCACACTCCTTGCATATTTGCAAAGGACTTGGGTTTATCTTTTCTCCTGCTGTTGTACTGAAGAGGCACTTCTGGGGCGTGCCGAGAGCTTGCCTGGGAAAAGCATTTCCTCTTCCTCCTCCTCTCTCCAAATACAGAGAGCTGTTGGCTCAGATCCACCTTGGAGAATGCCACCTGCAATGCCAAGAGGTTTTCTGAAAACCTGCCCCACGTCCCCAGCTCTGCACGGCTGGCAGGTTCACCTGGCTCCCTGGAGGCTGATGATTCAGCAGCACTCCTTGCTCTTTCATATCTCTTTTTTCCCCCCTGTGTTTTTGCTGAGCCAGCATTATTCCCTTATCTTGATGCCAGTGAGTTTGGGTGGGTCTCTGTGCCTCTCCTCCCTGCCCCGTGGCCTGGTGGAGATCAGCCCTAGTGGGTATGGCCGTGGGTGCCCTGAGTAATGGCAGGAGCATCCCACAGCCACGTGCTGGGATTGCCCCAGGACCATGGAGCACTTCAGCAGCTTGTTTTAATCCCTCAGCACCCTGGCTCAGGGCAGCAGGGAACGACTGAGTGGCAGCTTTCTGGGAATTAAAGCAATGTGCTCTTGTGGCCAAGATGGCCAATGGTCTCCTGGGGTGTATTCAAGAAGAGTGGGGCCAATGGGTCAGGGAAGGTTCTCCTCCCTTTCTACTCTGCCATAGTGAGGCCACATCTGGGGTACTGTGTATAGCTCTGGGATCTTCAGTTCAATAGACAAGGAGCTACTGGAGAGAGTCCAGTGGAGGCTGCAAAGCTGCTGAGGGGCCTGGAGCATCTCTGTGCCCAGGAAAGACTGAGAGCCCTGGGGCTGGTCAGCCTGGAGAAGAGAAGCCTCAGAGGGGATCTGATCAATGTTGATCAGGAGCTAAAGGGCCCCGGGGGGCAAGAGGCTGGGGCCAGACTCTTGTCAGTGGTGCCCAGTGACAGGACAAGGGGCAACGGGCACAAACTGGAACCCAGGAGGTTCCACCTGAACAGGAGGAAAAAATTCTTTGCTGTGAGGATGGCAGAGCCTGGAGCAGGCTGCCCAGAGAGGTTGTGGAGTCTCTTTCTCTGGAGAGATTCCAAAACTGCCTGGATGTGATCCTGGGCACCCTGCTGTGGGTGACCTGCTGGAGGAGGGGGTTTGGATGAGACAGTCTCCAGAAGTCCCTTCCAACCTTTACCATTCTTGTGATTCTGTGTAAAGAATGCAAAGAGAAATTAGGGCAGTGCAGCAGCTTTTCCAAGAGAGAAGCAGCAAAACCATGTGTGGGGTTGCGGCAAGGAGGACAGTTTAAATCACCCTGGGAAGTTTGTGCCAAGCATGTTGAATGTGGCTCCCTTCCTTAACAGATCTTTGCATTATGGTTCAGAAAGTAGAAGATATTGGTTACAGAAAGGCACAGATGTGGAAATGAAGTGCGTGTGTGCTGGTACCAGAGAGACAACCCAGGGGTGCATGGGCTGGTGGCTCAGCCAGGTGCACCCACACCTTCAGAGCTGCTCTGATGGGATGGGACAGGGGTGGCCGAGGGGTCTCTGGGCATAGATAACTTCCTCCTTGAGGAGGGAGGGATGGGGCAATGCATTTTTTGGTTTCTGTGTTCAAAAATCTGTCGAGCAAAGGCAGGGGGGTTGTGAGTGTTGTGCTGGAGATGTTTATCTGCCGTTCCTGAAGAGCGTGCTGAGCAGGCAGAGAGGAGCTCAGCCAGGGTGAAACTCCTCTCTGCACAAGAAGCAACAGTGACACTGGCTCTGGCATTGCTCCCAGGCCCTTACCTACGTTTTGTACCTACGGTGGTGCTTTATGAGCCCTCCAAAGAAGCTGTCTCCAGTCCTGAGATTAGGCTTTATTGCAGGTGGGGCTCATAGCGACGTCTCTGGCTCTGTTTGCTTAACAATGTCCATCATGTTTTTACTCGATTAGAATCTTGCCAAAGTGCAGCCATTAGCTTTTACATTTTTTATACTGTGTGTGCCAGCTCTCTTTTCTCTCTCTGGAAGCTTTCCAGGGAATGGTTTAGCTGTTGGGAAGAGCAGGGCTGGGACACTACCCCTCATACGTCCAACCACGCCGCCTCTCAGCAAGCTCCCTGGCACCACAGTCGCCCTGACTCTGCCCAAGTGAAGTTCTGTGCCAATGTTTCTGTTTTTAAAGGTTGCCTGTGAAAACCCTTGGGCATTGTGCTCCTCACCTGGTTAAGAGCTGTGCCTGAGCTTGTGATGCCATCCCATCAGCATTGCAGCTCTGTGGGGGCTGTGCTGGTGGTTGCTTTGTGGGGAGGCAGGTGCCTGTCTGCATTTTATCCTGTCCTTATTGAAAAATGAGATTTTCCCAGGGGCAGTGCAGGATTGGGCCCTGCCTTGTACTCCATCCTTATCTCCGTTTTTGGGCTGGCTGGTCATCAAGCTAAGTTATGCTGGCAAAGTGTGCTTTAAACTGGCTGCACCCAAATCAACCCGGCCTTGGAGGGTGGCTCCTGGTTCTCCTTTCCTTACGATTAGAATCATAGAATGGTTTGGGTTGGAAGGGGCCTTGAAAATAATCTAATGCATCTGGAATAAGTTGTAGAAAATTAAACCTGTGCTTAGTTTCTGCAAAACACAAAGGTTTAGCTGTGGGCTGAGAAGGAAGATCTCCTGTGATCATGGAAGGGGCAGAGTGGATATGTCAGTGGGAGAGAGGGAGGGAGGGATGGATGGAGGGATAGCAGGGCACGAGCCTGGTCTGGCTTCACTCAACTTGGCCCTGAAAAACGCAGCCTGGTGTAATATTTTAATTTCTCTTTAAGTGCAATGTCTGGATCTTGCTTTTAGGGAGCTTTACAAGTGGCCGAGGCTGTCAGACAGACACACAGGTCACCGTGGAGCTGTCGAGCCCAGGGGAGAGCATGTGGCACGCTAGCTGGTACAGATGCAATGTCTCTGCTGAGCACTGCACCACTGGAGCCTGGCTGGGTGGGATGCTCAGTGCAGGGCTCCAGGCTCTGGCATCCTCTGTCAAAATCCCATCTGCCCCAGGGAAGGATGTGGAGCTGCCTTGTGTCTTTCTTGATCCCACCCACTGGATGTTGTACAGGTGCTTCCAGAAATGCTATCCTTGTTTTTTGTGGGAATTTAGTCATCTCATTGTAGATGAGTCCCCTGTTGTGTTCATGGGCAATGGGCTACTAGGGTGAAAACACAACTGAAAGGCAGCTTGTTTTGGAGGTGATGAAAAAAGTTGGCACTCTGAGAGCCCAATGTCAATACCTGCTGAGAGAAAAGAGCATTTTTGTTGTTGTAAAATGGCTTGTGACACATAGGTCTGAGAGGGACGTGAGGGCTCTCATGGGAGAGGGCAGGGGCAGGAAGATCCATGCTGGCCTTCAGAAATGAGCCCCGAGGGCCCACTTGAGCCCTGGAGGAGACATTAAGATATCTCTCGGTGCCCTCAAAAGATTTGCCCTTCCCTCTTGTCCATGGGCTGGTTTTGACTGAAAACCCTCTGAAAGCAAAGAGAGCCCAGAGCACTGGGTGCCACAGGGCAAACAAAAGCAGTGGTTTGGGTCACTGCAACTAATTGGCCTGCAGTCCCTCTCCCTTCAGAAGTGGCTTTCATCATCTTTTGTATCCTCAGGATCCCAACGTGCAGCAAATTCCCCTCACTGACAGGGCTCTTTCTGCACTCCCTTTTTTTCCCCCTTGTCTCTTGGTGAAATCAAAGTGTTCAAAAGACCTTGTGGGTGTGTATATCTACCTATATATATATATATCTCTATATCTCCACATTTCTTATCACATTGCATCTAGCACAGTCAAGTCATGTACAAAACCTATTGCATGCTTTATTGGTGGAGGGAAACAAAGATTTTGCTTGTCAAACCCAGCAGAAGTTATTTATTTAATCCAGAGTAGCCCACAGAGAAATGGATGGGGATGAAATTCCTTGGAGTCTCTCAGCAGCCTTTTTCTGCCAACTTTCAGGATCGGAATATGAGGTTGGAAAAACATAGTCTCAGTTTCTGTCTCCGTTGCTTATCTGTTGGCATGACATTTTAACCTCTGAGAATAAAAGATGGGTGAGAGTGTTTTGGGGATGAGTAGGATGGGAGTATCTCAGTTATTAAAACCACTGAAAAATTATTCACAGTATAATTTTCCATATGAAAAAGCAGGTTGATTGAACTTGAGCCACAGAGTAGAAATGTGCTGATTTCAACAACATTTTCCAGCAGCAAAAAAGAAGTTGAAATGTTTGGGTTGGAAAGTATCAAAACAGCAGCAGAAGCAGAACATTTCTGTTCTGACACCAAAATTAATTTCATGTAATGTAGGCTGTGAATGTTAATATTCTATTGTCTTTGTAGGTTGTATAATTCCACATGCGTGTGGTGCATAATTTAGGAAACACGTAGGAGCGAAAGGAGGCACTGAAGTGAAACGTTGTAATGACTCTAAATTGATTTCTGGGAGGAAATGTTGTTTCTTGGCAAAGACTAGAATTCTAGCTCTTTATGCAGAATCATAATCCATCTCTCCCTTAATGTCAGGATTTCCCAAGTAATGGAAACTGCAGCTCTCAGCCAGCTCTGCTCCAAATGTAGTCTGTGTTAATTATTCACTGGAGTCAGAGATAATAGGAGGTAACTTAGAGGAAAGCTGGGATAACACCACTTTTTCAGAGTCAGGTCACATCCCCAGGCTGGCCAGGGACACGGAGTGAAGGAGGATGTCTGGGGATGGACAGACACCTCCAGTGGACAGTTGTGGGCTGCTGGTGGTGGGTGTCTCAGACCCTGGGGGCTGGGGGACACCGTAGCTCTATGTGTGTCCACGGAGACTCACTCTGAATGCTACAACCCCCTGAGGTGTCCTGAGGAGCCCAACAGCTCATCGTGGCTCTTGGCTCTGCCCTGAAGAGGTTCAGCTGCTAAAGCAATAATGGGGCTGCTGCTGCCAGAAGCCAGAATCAGCTTTCATCTGCTTTGTTCAGCAAAACACCAAACCCCGTATCGAGTGTGTGTGCCTACAAGCGAGGCAGCCCAGCATTCTCTGCTGGTTTGCACGGGGGACCTCCAGGGAAGTCACATGGTGGTCACTCACCTCGCCTGAGCGCTGTCCAGTGATCTCACCCGCTGAGAAAAAGGCAGTGGGAAGAATTCATCTGCAAGGTTTCTAGAAAAATTGTTGCATTGTCATTGCTGTTGGAAAGGGAAACCGTGGAGGAGCGTAGGATGGAGAGCCCAGGGCCCCAAACCGGCTGCCTCTCAGTTTCCTCCATGTAATTCCCTCCAGCCATTTTGAAGGAAGGTTTTGCTGCCCGCTAATTTGATTTTATGGTGAGCATCTCAGCTACTGTATAAACCCAGCGACCTTCCCAGGGATAACAGACTTGAAAGGCAAGGTGAATACTGGTTATTTTCTACATTTTTCCAGCAATCTTACCGCATTGTTACTTGTGAAAAGCCACATTTATTTTGGCATTTGAGACGCCTTTAAACATCTACCACCCAGCCCTGTGGCAACCTGTGGCCCTGTGGGAAACCTGCATCAGGGAGGAAATGTGCATCTCATCCTTGGTGTAAGCTTTGAGTGGTGTTATGTAGAAGGAGCAGAGTTGCCTTATTGCTCCAGGATGGGGGTAGGGGAACCCAGAGACAGCGTGGTCCAGCGTGGAGGCAAAAGCAGTTGGTGGGACTCTTTCCTCCAGCATCCTGCCTGTCTCTGCAGGGACAGGGCATGGGTGCTGGAGCAGCAAACACTGGTGTAAAGCCAAGACATGTCCCTGGGGCATGGGAGCTGCTGCAATCAGATTCACCCTGTTCCAAGCGATTCCTGGTCCAGGAGTGATAATTGCATGAGAACTTTTCTGATAATTCCACAACAAACTTGTACTCACCTTGAAAAAACAGTATCATTGGCATCAACAGCACCTTCCCAAAAACATTTCTAGGAGGAAAACAACTTTGGGTTTCTAATACAGGTCTCCAACATCAACCGAGTGGGTTTTATTTAAATTTTTGTTCTCCGCAAACGTTTCCATTGTGTCCGAAACCCATTTTCTGTCAAAAAAGCCTCTGATGGAAAATAATTAAATTTATTTGAAGCTGATTCAAAGCATTGCCAAGAAAGAAGGAACAAATAAACCCTGTGGTAGCTACTCAGAACAGTAAAGGAAATATCACCCAACTTCCCAGAGCCTCAGGAGGGTGGTTGGGTGGTCCTGGGGCTGGGGCAGTGGGGCCAGGCCCATCACAGCCCCCATAAAAGTGAAGCTAACAAATAAATCTGCTTCACTCAGCAACTAGAATATAGCCTTCAAACTGGGGTGAAGCTTTCTAAGTATCCTTTGGCATGTTTTCTTTAAAGGAAGGAAGGATCTTAATTCCAGCATTCCAACCCAAAATAGACATCTCTAAGAATAGCCCTTCCCCGTTGAGGGGCAGGATGCTGTCAGGAGGAAAAAGGGTTGGTGGAAATGAGAAGTGCTTTCCTTAAATAGCCAGGGTATAGGTGCAAAGTGATGGGCTTCAACTCTGACCACAGGTGGTCACCCCTGGAGCATACAAGCCCGCTGAGGTGGCTTGGAGCTTCTGACAGCCCCTTGGTTGGGACCAGAGCGGCTCATCGGCTTCTTGGGTGGATGGAGCTGTTCCTTGGAGACCTGCTGGCTGCCCGGCGGTGGATGTCCGTCCATGTCCTCCATCCTGCTGCTGTTGGAGCCCATCACGTGGCTGGGGAGGTTGCACACCCCCAGCGCTGCATCCCGGGGCGAGGAGAGGATGTTCCAGCCGTGCTCGGTGTGTCCTGGCAGAAAGAGGTGAAGGCATCCCATGGAAAAGGTGAGGTTGGGCAGCGTCACCTGCTGAAGTCTCCTCCACTGTGAGTTATCCTGTGATCAGCTGGAAGGCTTCTGTAGGTGGCTGTGCATGTCTGGGGGAGGGAGGACTCTTGTTCCTCTCAGTTTCCATTTAAAGGTGCAACTCCGTGTCCTGTGGAGTTCAACAAGAGTTAGGATGGATGGAGTCTGTACTCCCACCCCCTTTGCCCTAGAAAATACAGGTTTGCATGCTTTGAACAGTTTTGACTTTAATATTCCCCTTAAGGGTCACATTTCTATGCAGATATGAAGTTTAGAGAGGAGGCTCAGGGCAAGAGATGAGTTTCTCCTACAGCCTTATGACACCTGCAGTTGCAGCTTTAAGAAAAAGACTGATTTTTCATGGAAGTCCTAATGAAACAATAAAAACTCGACACCACAGGCAGGTCCTTCCACCCTCACTTCCTTTTTTTTCAATGCTGACAGTGGAATTTAAATCTCACAGGTTATAAATACCCTCAGATGCTGAGAGCATAACATCTCCTGGAGGTGCAAGCTGCATCTCCTTGGTTCCTATATATCATGCCTGTTCTGGATATATCCCTCCAGGAGCTGTTTGAGAATTTTCTCCATGTGCCACTCATGTCATATTTAAGTTGAACTTTTCCCCAGAAGTCAATAACTGGGCTCAGGTGATACTCAAACACTACATAGTGTAATCCCATGTTCTTCCGGAGCATGTTTCAGACCTTAATTATCATGGTAGCAGATTTACAGAGTTGCATCTTAGTTTAAAACCAACATTTTGGGGTCTGCTGTGTGCCTGGTGGAGCGTGTTTTCCTAGTTCTTGTCTAGTGTCTCCAATGTGGGCTGGTTCTGCAGACTCCCTTGGCACTCAGTGGACAGAAATAGGTGATTTTGGGACAGAATCACTCCCTGCCATGTTGGTATTAAAGATATAATAAAATGCATGAATTGCCTCTGCTTTTATAGCCCAGCTTTACAACTTCACATGATTTATATGTTCAGGTGGGTTTGAAAAATGTTGGCCCAAAACCAGACAAAACTCACTGGGTTTGGCCAATTACTCACTTTATATTTTGGACCCTTCTCAAATAAAACTCAAGGTGGGCGTAACAAAACCACAAAAACCCAAATCTGCAAGATAGCTTGCACGAAACCCTGCAAAACCCCCAGGAGCTGAATCTTATGCTCCGGAAAGAGGGAAAAATAAGAAGGTGAAAAAATGTGAGCTCCACTGGGCTGGCAGACCTGAAACCCTTTGGTGGTTGTTTGTGAAAAATCCAGCTGAGGAGCTGATCTCCTGCAGAAATCTCTGCTGTGGGAAGGGCTGGTCCAGCCTGAGCTACCTCCTTCCTGCTGCTCACACACACTGAAGAATAAACCCTCTGCAGAGGTGAGAGAGGAAAAAACACTTCTGCTGTGCTGTGGAAACATGCCTCTGTGGGTCCATGCTGTGTTGGAGGTCCACCTTCACCGGTGAGTCCTGGACATGCAAAGGTCTCATTTCAGTGCCACAACCAGCCCTTTGGGGAGCCTTGGCTCAGGGTGCTGGTGGCAGGGGTGATGCTTTTAGGTTTTAAACAAAAAGAGGGAGGCTTGGATTAGATGTAAGGAAGAAATGTTTGACACTGAGGGTGGTGAGCCCTTGGCCCAGGTTGCCCAGAGAGGTGGTCGCTGCCCCATCCCTGGAACCATTCCAGGGGAGGTTGGCTGGGGCTCTGAGCAACCTGCTCTGGTTGCAGATGTCCCTGCTCAGTGCAGGGGGTTATAGATGAGCTTTTACCTTTCCAACCCAAACTGTTCTGTGAGTCTGTGATTCGAAGCATGGGCAGCAGGGCAGGGAGGGGATCCTGCCCCTCTGCCCCACTCTGGGGAGACCCCCCTGCAGTGCTGGGGCAGCTCTGGAGTCCTCAGCACAGCAGAGCCAGGGACCTGCTGGAGCGGGGCCAGAGGAGCCCCAGCAATGCCCCGAGGGGGGAACCCCTCTGCTGGGAGCCCAGCAGGAGAGAGTTGGGCTGGGGCAGCCTGAGAGGAGAAGGCTCCAGCTGGGGAGACCTTCTGGGGGCCTGACAGGCCTTCAAGGGGGCTGAAGTGCTGGGGTTAAACCCCCAGCCCTGAATGGGGTTTGGCATATGGATGATGTCCAAAATGAGGCAAGAAAGACCCTCCTGATTGGTTTTCACCCAGGGGCTGACCATCCCTGTGTGGGAACTGATGAGGAGCTCACCACCAGATGCCCTCACCTCCCACATTAACTTGGAGGTGGGGCAAGAAGCCACCACTGTAAGAACTGACTCTGCTTGTGTGTGCTGTCTGGGGTTCTGGTTATTGAAACTGTTTCTTGGCTTGTCATAGGAGGTGGGGTTTCCAGGATGGCAGAACAAGATCATGAATTTCTATCTGGGAAACTACTACATAACTGGACTGATTGTATGGCTGGCTTCATCTCCCACAGCATGGTTCCTTGGCCAGCGTGCTGCCTTCTTCACATCCTTCACAGTGAGTGCATAGATTTGTTCCTTCCTCTGGTTGTCTGGCATTTTGGATCTCTGGTGTACCCTGTGGTAGCAGAGGGGGGACTCTGGTTGCTGGTTTGCCCATTAATGATAATATACTTCCTAGCTGGGCAAGTGGTCAGCAGAAGAAGGGCCTACGAGAACTCTGGGGTGTGACTTGTTATCAGGGAGTGTAGTGATAGGATGTGGGATAATGATTTCCAGCTGAAAGAGAGGACATTTAGATTGGATATAAGACATTCTTCACCCTGAGGATAGTGAGACGCTGGCACAGGGTGCCCAGGGAAGTTGTGGATGCCCCATCCCTGGAGGCCAAGACCAGGCTGGATGGGGCTTTGAGCAATCTGCTCTAGTGGGAAGTGTTCCTGCCCATGGCAGGAGGGTTGGGACTTGATTTTTAAGGTCCCTTCCAACCCAAACCATTCTGTGAGTCCATGATTGAAGCAGCTGAAGGCGTTTGATCTGTGCACTGCTCTTGCCCTTGTTTTCAGACCCAGCTGCCAAAGTGTGTTCGAGAAAACAGGAACATGAAAGTATCAGGTTATTTTATTTGATATTTTTTTCTCCCTTCTTTTCTGTGTTTCCTTTAATTTTCAGTCACCTCCAGGATATGTCAGTTTTAGCTCCACACTTCTCCTGTGCACATCTCCCGGGAGCTAAAACAAGAAGCAGGGACAGCACATGCAGTCAGAGGGAGCAGAACTGCACAGCAGGAGTGCCCATGGCACATAGACCCCGCTCTCTCTGTCACCAACTACCCACCACTTATTTTTCCCCTCCTCTGAGCCCAGGTTTTATTCCCTGACATCTCTATTGTGCTCTGTTCTCCTGAGCTCCTGCAAACGTCCCTCCTCGACCCCCTGAGGTAGGATAACTCAATGCTCATGGTCTCCAGGCTCACACGAGCCCATCTGTAGCCTGCAAAGCAATAGATAAATTATTTATTTCCTAGTATTTGTGCCTCTCTTCCTTATATTTTGTCCCTGAAAGTGCATGCAAAGGGCTTCTCCAAACAAAGCACGTGACCTCATGCTCCTGAGCTGTGGTTTTTGTGGCTGCTGGGCTCAGGATAAATAATTTGTTTTTTGTTCTAGTGTGGAAGTGTGTTTTTAAGGAGTCACTGCCCAGTGCTCCAGCCCCAGCAGATGTTCCTGCTAAGCTGGGTGTGCTGAGAAACCTCCCGCAGGGCTTGGTGTGCTCAGACAGGCAGTGGCCCCACTGAAAGCCCTCAGCTTTGCCCCTGGTTTCTGAAGTGTTACTGATTTCTAGAGGTGCTCCAGCTCCTGTAGGTGTTAGAGATTGCAGCAGGTCAGGGCAAACACATCACAAAGTCATTTCCCAGCAAAGGGTGGGAAAATGCAGATTTTCTGGTGTACTTTTCTGGCTTTTGTGATTTATTGCAGATCTCTTCTGGTTATTACTTGCTATCTTTATCTGGTTTTATCTATTTTCATTGTTTTCTAAGGTGGAATATTTTCATTGTTCTAGAGTGTTTTGTTTTGCTTCATGTGACTGATGGATGAAGACAGATCTTGTTCTGGCTGGGGTTAACCAGCACCAGGGGCTCTCCTGCCCTCCCTCAGGTTCACATGTGTGATGAGGTTCTGAGTACAAGACATTTCTGTCTGACTCTTTCTTTCCAAGGACTGTTGGTGACACTGGCAGGGCCTGGCCTGGCTCTCAGGTTGCAGAAAAAGCTGCCATGGAATGGATGCAAAACAGCAAGAGCCTGCAGGATGCTCTTGTTAACACCAGTTATCGGTGTCTTGCTACATCTGTTAGTGCAGTGTGGTATCAGGCAGGAATTATTCATGTGCAGCTTTTCAATACAGGCTAGGGAAAAATAAATGGTTGAAGTACAGAATGAGTGATGTCCACCACAGAGCCAGTCTGTGTTGTGTAGGGTACAAGTCCCAGCTTCTAAACCTCTGCTGAGTTGAAGGATCTGTGCAGCAGGCATGCTGCTGAGGCTCCAGCACCAGAATTGGAGCCTATCTCCATAAGGATACCCTCATGGTTCCCCCATGGTGTGCAGATACTTGGCACCACTTCCCTCATTTGCCTTGGGGATGTGCCTGGAGTAAGGGGCTTTGGGGTCACTGTAGATCTTTCTGTGCCCCAGATGGTTGTCCAAGGGAATTTATCTGGGGGTAGACTTTTGGGGATGGGTTTTGCAGAGCTTCCTGCACCAAGACAAATCCCTCTGTGCACCCACAGACCAAGAGGGGTGGTTCTGGGGAGGTTGTGGCAATGAGGAGTCCTATACTTGGGTTGGTGGTACCTGTGTGTAAAGCACGTGGGCTGCATCTCCAGGGAGGCTGCTCATTCCCCCACTGCTCTTCACCTCCTGCCACATCCCAGGACTCATGGAAAGCATTTGTACTTGTGCTGTAATTGTGTAAGGCAAGATTCAAGAAGAGGAAGAGGCCATGGGATTTAGCATAATACTGGGAGGCTGGCACACTGTTTTTGGGGATTCAGGTGAAAATCCCAGCTGTCAACCCAAACCCCAAACCAAAACATCCCATAGGTGCCTTTTGGAGCAAACTTTTGTGAGGATTCAGTGTGCAGAGACCCCTATCCTGTTACTTATTAGCACCATTCATCTCTCCAAACCACGCCAGAATGAAACTTTTCCTGAAGGCTGCTCAGGATACAATCAGAAACCACCTTTATCTTAAACTGCTGGAAAAGATTTGCCACACACAAGGAAAAAAAAAACCTTGATTCAGCCCTGCCTTCTTCATTTTCCTCAGCAGGCACCACGTGCTCCATCTGGCTTAGTGGCCCACGATGTTCCAAGGATAAAAATGACACGTAATACGAGATGAAGAATCAGGCAAAATATTTATGTAATGAAATCTTAATGCTAGTTCCAAAGGTCTGTGGCAGGGCATGGCAGAAAAGAAACACTCCTCTTGCTGGCTTGTCACAGGGAGGACAGATGCACAAGGAAAGACATTCATAGGGGTAGGGAAAAAAGGGTTTATTAGGAAATTTGATCTGCCCTTTCTAACCAAATGATATCAAGGAATGTTCAGGACCTGATCTGATGGCAGCTGTCTGAATTACTTGTCAGCTCTCCGTGGGAATGGTTTCCCTTTGTTTTGGGGTAGTAAACACGCTCTGTAATCCTCAACCCCCTGCGGCTGCTGATGTGTGGAAACCAGAGAGCGACGCTGACCTAACCCACCGAGAGCCCTCTGGGAGGGCATCCAAACCCATCCCAGCTTCAGCGGCGGATCCACCGCTGCTGTCCTCCCTGGGGCTGGGACAGCTAAAAGGGCCAGTCGCAGATGTGCTAGGAAAGCCACATTTTCTGAAAGGGTAAGGTGATTCAGCTTCAGGCTCTGATTCCAGCTTCATATTTAGCCAGGAGAGGTGTAGGCTGCTTTGTGGTCCTTATCCAGCAACTAAATGGAGTTGGGGTTTTTCATATCACATATCAGAATGGCTCTTAAATACATGCACTTTGTTTGTTAGAGCTCATAGTGGCCAGTTCTGATAACAGGCAGTTTTGTCTGGAGTTAGACAATCCCTCGAGTGACCCTGAACAACAAGTGATCCTGAAATGTGGAGCTGGTGCTTCATTTTTAGCAGAAGTAACTCTGCAGGTGATCTCTTTGCAGAGGTGTTCAAAGCAGTCAAGCACAGTCTGGGTGTTTTAAGATGAATTGTAGTCACAATGACTTGTAGTCACAAGCACTTGGAGTGTTTTGTGTGTCAGGAACAGGCCAGCCAAGGCCACCTCTAGTTTGGAAGATTCAAATAAAATCAACTCGTATCTAAATTGTTGTGTTTCAGCTGCAGCCCCTGGAGGTGCGCTGGGCAGATGGATGGGGATGGAGCTGAGATGTCACTTCTGCTTTTTCTCATCTTTATACTCAGGCCTGGATACCTGGTTGTATCCTAAGCCCAAGGAGGGAGAGAGCACAGGATAAAGGATGGGGCAAGCACTGAGCAGCTTCCCCTTGGCTTGGAGGGAGTTGGGTCACTGCACCCCCAGCTCTTTCCTTGTTTTTGGAGAGTATTTTCTCCCTGAGCAGTCTGTATTTTTCCCAGCCTGGCTGTACCATATGTGTGACAGCAGAGCCTTGCTTGGGGCTCAGCCACGGGGTGTTGCAGCTGCAGAAACAGAACAGACACTCCGGGAGCTTAAAGGCAACATCAGGTGGCTCTGGATGCTGTGCCCAGCAGGTTTGTTATAGCTGTTCCTGCAAGGAATGTTTTAGGAGTGGTTGCTGAGGTAACTGTGCACTGGGAGGTGTTTTCCTTCCCCTGGAGCTGAACAACTGTGGTCGCAGTGGGGAAAGGTACCACAGACCTCTCCAGCACTGATAGAAGTGCTGCATGGACCTTCCTCTTCTGGAGCTCCAGACGCCTCAGGGGTGGCTGGTCTGCTGGGGTTATTTAGTAGTATTTCCCCACGTAGGCAAGCCCTACAGCCCAGGAGTCGGGGGCTTTTCTGCAGCAAAGGCTCCTCTCCATCAGTGTCCTTCTGTCAGCAGCAGAAGACAAGCAAGGGTTGGTGGCAGGGGACTGTGCTGAGGTGCATCCCTCCATCACCAGAGTTTACTGCCGTGGGGAAGACTGTCCATGTGACCATGGTAAGAGCACCTTGGCAGTGCTGCAAGGGGAGCTGAAAAGTGAGGAGAGAAGTTTCTTTTTCTTTCTTTTAAAAGCAATTTCCACTAAGGCTTTTTTTTTTTTTTTTAATTCCAGATGAGCTTTCAGACCCTTCCACAACAGGGCTGCATTCAGCCCTTGCTGTTTCTTCAGGAGGCAGAAGCTGAGGTTCTTATCAGCTCTGCAGACTTTCTCAACCTTTTGCTGTCTGTGAAATAGTAGCCTGAATATGATGACAGGAAGGAAAAAAACAATATCCAGTAACTCTCCCCTCCTCCAACCCAAGCCCTTGCCAAAGCAATAAAAAACTTTAAACAATAGCCAGCCATGACATAAACCAGTCCTTGAGCAGCCTGCCAAAACTCACCTCAAGAAAGTAGGTCCAAAAATAAACACTAACCTATAAAAAGCCCCACAGGCTTAAAGATAGTCTTCCCCTTGTGCTAATTGCTTTCACATCTGGCTGAGAAATGAGGAGTGTGTACGAGCATGGAGAGGCCACCAGTCACTCTCTTCAGCTAAGCACAAAAGCACGTGTGCAGCGTCCCTCGCATGAGCCATCCCTGTCTGCTCAGCACTTCTCAGATGCTGGGGCTTGGTTTAAGTTTGTGTTTAAATTGTGCTGAAATAACGGGGCTGGTTGTGATGTGAATGCACAGCACTTGGTGAAATGCTTTCACGGGTGGGATGGTTCAAGGTGGATATGGAGAAACTGGTTTCGTTTCCCTCTTTCCCCACTCTCCATCAGTTATCAGGCTGCGGTGTTGTCAGCTCTGAGCTGTTTTTGCCTGGTGTCCTCCTTGGAAAGAAGTCAGTCCCTGGGGTGGTGGGAAAGGTGGTGCCTTTGATAAAAGCAAGGGCTACAGCAAGATAGGATGTGGAATGGGGAACTAGATTGGGATGGTTTCCTAAGGCCTTTTCACCTAAGCCCAAGGAGGTGACCCCAAGATGTGACCTTAGATGAACTTTGTTGGAAGAACCAAACTCCTGTCAGGTCTTGGGGAGCCAGAGGTGTGGAGTGATGCCCGGTGTCCTCTGCTCTGGCATATGTTCATCTCTTTTCATGTAAATGTCTAGGCTGGTGGGTGTGCACAGGACCGTCTCCTACTTGCTTATGCACCTATTTATGTAGTTGATTGTCTCCTTGGAGACTGTAGAGATTCCAAATCTGCCTGGACATGATCCTGGGAACCCTATTGTGGGTGACCTGCTGGAGCACAGGGGTTGGACGAGGTGATCTCCAGAGGTCCCTTCCAACCCCCACCACACTAGGATTCTGTTAATTTTATGGTGTGAGCAACCTCTTTGCTTGTGGGATGCAGTTTAAAGGTCACCTTCCCCGCAGCCTTGGACTTCGTGGTGAGGCCAATGTTGAGATCAAAATCCAGACCCCACTCCCCAAGCCTCTGGTTTAGTGAAGTGGCTGCAGGAAGACTTTCCCAACAATCCCTGCTCTTTATTTCCCATAGTTCCTTGGGGACTGCTGAGAAGACCACCAGTGAATGACTGTATTTTCTGAGATCACCACTGCTATGATTACATGAGTTATCTGTGTCTTAACCTTGTGGGTGCACAGAGCAGCCTGCCCTGAGCATCTGTGGTTTGGTGGTTGTGACTCATCACGAGGGCTCAAGGAGGGTTTTGCAATGATTTATTCATGCCACATGTATTGTTTGGAAAGCTCAATCAACTGCTGCTATGGTTAGACTGAATAATTGTCTACTAGTATACTTTCTATTCTTTTTATTGGTTTCACTCTTCATGAAGAGCTTTGTGTTCAGAGGTGAAGATTGCCTTGATTTGAAGGCAGACTTCCATGCTTGATATTTTGGAACCCAAAACTTCAAGGGCAGATTTTCTGTAGGTCTGGTCTTGCTGAAGGATGAAGGGTGTTTTTAAGAGAGTCTGGGTTCATCTGCCCTGGGATTGTTAGACACCCAAGTCTGGGTATCGCTCTGTGCATCCATTAAGGGACATGAAGAAATGCACCTTCCCTTGCACCATTTGCTTAATCCTAAAAAATCCCATCTTAGCTAGTTCAGGCAACAACCTCTGGAGAGGCCTGTTTCATCCTACTGACTGCAAAGGAAAATTATTTAGGTTGCAATGTGTAAACTTAGGTGAGGTGAATCCTGTTCAGCATGTCCCTCGTGGGCCAGACTGGGGTAAATGGGCTCCTGCTACATGGCACACAAAGCTCTTGAGCTCTAGGGTGACTTTGTGTGAGGACAGAGGCACATTGGCATAAGAGGGCATTTCCCTCTCTGCACTGTGGGTCTTGCTGGTTTCACTTCATCTTTCTCCTAGTGCCTTTGAGAAACGTGGTGAAATGTCCTCCTGTAGACAAGAGCTGATCACTCAGCTATGA